>NW_028237892.1:0-135480 GCF_034619465.1 Leptosomus discolor
TCTAACCCTAACCCTAACCCTAACCCTAACCTAACCCTAACCCTAACCCTAACCCTAACCCTAACCCTAACCCTAACCCTAACCCTAACCCTAACCCTAACCCTAACCCTAACCCTAACCCTAACCCTAACCCTAACCCTAACCCTAACCCTAACCCTAACCCTAACCCTAACCCTAACCCTAACCCTAACCCTAACCCTAACCCTAACCCTAACCCAACCCTAACCCTAACCCTAACCCTAACCCTAACCCTAACCCTAACCCTAACCCTAACCCTAACCCTAACCCTAACCCTAACCCTAACCCTAACCCTAACCCTAACCCTAACCCTAACCCTAACCCTAACCCTAACCCTAACCCTAACCCTAACCCTAACCCTAACCCTAACCCTAACCCTAACCCTAACCCTAACCCTAACCCTAACCCTAACCCTAACCTAACCCTAACCCTAACCCTAACCCTAACCCTAACCCTAACCCTAACCCTAACCCTAACCCTAACCCTAACCCTAACCCTAACCCTAACCCTAACCCTAACCCTAACCCTAACCCTAACCCTAACCCTAACCCTAACCCTAACCCTAACCCTAACCCTAACCCTAACCCTAACCCTAACCCTAACCCTAACCCTAACCCTAACCCTAACCCTAACCCTAACCCTAACCCTAACCCTAACCCTAACCCTAACCCTAACCCTAAACCCTAACCCTAACCCTAACCCTAACCCTAACCCTAACCCTAACCCTAACCCTAACCCTAACCCTAACCCTAACCCTAACCCTAACCCTAACCCTAACCCTAACCCTAACCCTAACCCTAACCCTAACCCTAACCCTAACCCTAACCCTAACCCTAACCCTAACCCTAACCCTAACCTAACCCTAACCCTAACCCTAACCCTAACCCTAACCCTAACCCTAACCCTAACCCTAACCCTAACCCTAACCCTAACCCTAACCCTAACCCTAACCCTAACCCTAACCCTAACCCTAACCCTAACCCTAACCCTAACCCTAACCCTAACCCTAACCCTAACCTAACCCTAACCCTAACCCTAACCCTAACCCTAACCCTAACCCTAACCCTAACCCTAACCCTAACCCTAACCCTAACCCTAACCCTAACCCTAACCCTAACCCTAACCCTAACCCTAACCCTAACCCTAACCCTAACCCTAACCCTAACCCTAACCCTAACCCCTAACCCTAACCCTAACCCTAACCCTAACCCTAACCCTAACCCTAACCCTAACCCTAACCCTAACCCTAACCCTAACCCTAACCCTAACCCTAACCCTAACCCTAACCCTAACCCTAACCCTAACCCTAACCCTAACCCTAACCCTAACCCTAACCCTAACCCTAACCCTAACCCTAACCCTAACCCTAACCCTAACCCTAACCCTAACCCTAACCCTAACCCTAACCCTAACCCTAACCCTAACCCTAACCCTAACCCTAACCCTAACCCTAACCCTAACCCTAACCCTAACCCTAACCCTAACCCTAACCTAACCCTAACCCTAACCCTAACCCTAACCCTAACCCTAACCCTAACCCTAACCCTAACCCTAACCCTAACCCTAACCCTAACCCTAACCCTAACCCTAACCCTAACCCTAACCCTAACCCTAACCCTAACCCTAACCCTAACCCTAACCCTAACCCTAACCCTAACCCTAACCCTAACCCTAACCCTAACCCTAACCCTAACCCTAACCCTAACCCTAACCTAACCCTAACCCTAACCCTAACCCTAACCCTAACCCTAACCCTAACCCTAACCCTAACCCTAACCCTAACCCTAACCCTAACCCTAACCCTAACCCTAACCTAACCCTAACCCTAACCCTAACCCTAACCCTAACCCTAACCCTAACCCTAACCCTAACCCTAACCCTAACCCTAACCCTAACCCTAACCCTAACCCTAACCCTAACCCTAACCCTAACCCTAACCTAACCCTAACCCTAACCCTAACCCTAACCCTAACCCTAACCCTAACCCTAACCCTAACCCTAACCCTAACCCTAACCCTAACCCTAACCCTAACCCTAACCCTAACCCTAACCCTAACCTAACCCTAACCCTAACCCTAACCCTAACCCTAACCCTAACCCTAACCCTAACCCTAACCCTAACCCTAACCCTAACCCTAACCCTAACCCTAACCCTAACCCTAACCCTAACCCTAACCCTAACCCTAACCCTAACCCTAACCCTAACCCTAACCCTAACCCTAACCCTAACCCTAACCTAACCCTAACCCTAACCCTAACCCTAACCCTAACCCTAACCCTAACCCTAACCCTAACCCTAACCCTAACCCTAACCCTAACCCTAACCCTAACCCTAACCCTAACCCTAACCCTAACCCTAACCCTAACCCTAACCCTAACCCTAACCCTAACCCTAACCCTAACCCTAACCCTAACCCTAACCCTAACCCTAACCCTAACCCTAACCCTAACCCTAACCCTAACCCTAACCCTAACCCTAACCCTAACCCTAACCCTAACCCTAACCCTAACCCTAACCCTAACCCTAACCCTAACCCTAACCCTAACCTAACCCTAACCCTAACCCTAACCTAACCCTAACCCTAACCCTAACCCTAACCCTAACCCTAACCCTAACCCTAACCCTAACCCTAACCCTAACCCTAACCCTAACCCTAACCCTAACCCTAACCCTAACCCTAACCCTAACCCTAACCCTAACCCTAACCCTAACCCTAACCCTAACCCTAACCCTAACCCTAACCCTAACCCTAACCCTAACCCTAACCCTAACCCTAACCCTAACCCTAACCCTAACCCTAACCCTAACCCTAACCCTAACCCTAACCCTAACCCTAACCCTAACCCTAACCCTAACCCTAACCCTAACCCTAACCCTAACCCTAACCCTAACCCTAACCCTAACCCTAACCCTAACCCTAACCCTAACCCTAACCCTAACCCTAACCCTAACCCTAACCCTAACCCTAACCCTAACCCTAACCCTAACCCTAACCCTAACCCTAACCCTAACCCTAACCCTAACCCTAACCCTAACCCTAACCCTAACCCTAACCCTAACCCTAACCCTAACCCTAACCCTAACCCTAACCCTAACCCTAACCCTAACCCTAACCCTAACCCTAACCCTAACCCTAACCCTAACCCTAACCCTAACCCTAACCCTAACCCTAACCCTAACCCTAACCCTAACCCTAACCCTAACCCTAACCCTAACCCTAACCCTAACCCTAACCCTAACCCTAACCCTAACCCTAACCCTAACCCTAACCCTAACCCTAACCCTAACCCTAACCCTAACCCTAACCCTAACCCTAACCCTAACCCTAACCCTAACCCTAACCCTAACCCTAACCCTAACCCTAACCCTAACCCTAACCCTAACCCTAACCCTAACCCTAACCCTAACCCTAACCCTAACCCTAACCCTAACCCTAACCCTAACCCTAACCCTAACCCTAACCCTAACCCTAACCCTAACCCTAACCCTAACCCTAACCCTAACCCTAACCCTAACCCTAACCCTAACCCTAACCCTAACCCTAACCCTAACCCTAACCCTAACCCTAACCCTAACCCTAACCCTAACCCTAACCCTAACCCTAACCCTAACCCTAACCCTAACCCTAACCCTAACCCTAACCCTAACCCTAACCCTAACCCTAACCCTAACCCTAACCCTAACCCTAACCCTAACCCTAACCCTAACCCTAACCCTAACCCTAACCCTAACCCTAACCCTAACCCTAACCCTAACCCTAACCCTAACCCTAACCCTAACCCTAACCCTAACCCTAACCCTAACCCTAACCCTAACCCTAACCCTAACCCTAACCCTAACCCTAACCCTAACCCTAACCCTAACCCTAACCCTAACCCTAACCCTAACCCTAACCCTAACCCTAACCCTAACCCTAACCCTAACCCTAACCCTAACCCTAACCCTAACCCTAACCCTAACCCTAACCCTAACCCTAACCCTAACCCTAACCCTAACCCTAACCCTAACCCTAACCCTAACCCTAACCCTAACCCTAACCCTAACCCTAACCCTAACCCTAACCCTAACCCTAACCCTAACCCTAACCCTAACCCTAACCCTAACCCTAACCCTAACCCTAACCCTAACCCTAACCCTAACCCTAACCCTAACCCTAACCCTAACCCTAACCCTAACCCTAACCCTAACCCTAACCCTAACCCTAACCCTAACCCTAACCCTAACCCTAACCCTAACCCTAACCCTAACCCTAACCCTAACCCTAACCCTAACCCTAACCCTAACCCTAACCCTAACCCTAACCCTAACCCTAACCCTAACCCTAACCCTAACCCTAACCCTAACCCTAACCCTAACCCTAACCCTAACCCTAACCCTAACCCTAACCCTAACCCTAACCCTAACCCTAACCCTAACCCTAACCCTAACCCTAACCCTAACCCTAACCCTAACCCTAACCCTAACCCTAACCCTAACCCTAACCCTAACCCTAACCCTAACCCTAACCCTAACCCTAACCCTAACCCTAACCCTAACCCTAACCCTAACCCTAACCCTAACCCTAACCCTAACCCTAACCCTAACCCTAACCCTAACCCTAACCCTAACCCTAACCCTAACCCTAACCCTAACCCTAACCCTAACCCTAACCCTAACCCTAACCCTAACCCTAACCCTAACCCTAACCCTAACCCTAACCCTAACCCTAACCCTAACCCTAACCCTAACCCTAACCCTAACCCTAACCCTAACCCTAACCCTAACCCTAACCCTAACCCTAACCCTAACCCTAACCCTAACCCTAACCCTAACCCTAACCCTAACCCTAACCCTAACCCTAACCCTAACCCTAACCCTAACCCTAACCCTAACCCTAACCCTAACCCTAACCCTAACCCTAACCCTAACCCTAACCCTAACCCTAACCCTAACCCTAACCCTAACCCTAACCCTAACCCTAACCCTAACCCTAACCCTAACCCTAACCCTAACCCTAACCCTAACCCTAACCCTAACCCTAACCCTAACCCTAACCCTAACCCTAACCCTAACCCTAACCCTAACCCTAACCCTAACCCTAACCCTAACCCTAACCCTAACCCTAACCCTAACCCTAACCCTAACCCTAACCCTAACCCTAACCCTAACCCTAACCCTAACCCTAACCCTAACCCTAACCCTAACCCTAACCCTAACCCTAACCCTAACCCTAACCCTAACCCTAACCCTAACCCTAACCCTAACCCTAACCCTAACCCTAACCCTAACCCTAACCCTAACCCTAACCCTAACCCTAACCCTAACCCTAACCCTAACCCTAACCCTAACCCTAACCCTAACCCTAACCCTAACCCTAACCCTAACCCTAACCCTAACCCTAACCCTAACCCTAACCCTAACCCTAACCCTAACCCTAACCCTAACCCTAACCCTAACCCTAACCCTAACCCTAACCCTAACCCTAACCCTAACCCTAACCCTAACCCTAACCCTAACCCTAACCCTAACCCTAACCCTAACCCTAACCCTAACCCTAACCCTAACCCTAACCCTAACCCTAACCCTAACCCTAACCCTAACCCTAACCCTAACCCTAACCCTAACCCTAACCCTAACCCTAACCCTAACCCTAACCCTAACCCTAACCCTAACCCTAACCCTAACCCTAACCCTAACCCTAACCCTAACCCTAACCCTAACCCTAACCCTAACCCTAACCCTAACCCTAACCCTAACCCTAACCCTAACCCTAACCCTAACCCTAACCCTAACCCTAACCCTAACCCTAACCCTAACCCTAACCCTAACCCTAACCCTAACCCTAACCCTAACCCTAACCCTAACCCTAACCCTAACCCTAACCCTAACCCTAACCCTAACCCTAACCCTAACCCTAACCCTAACCCTAACCCTAACCCTAACCCTAACCCTAACCCTAACCCTAACCCTAACCCTAACCCTAACCCTAACCCTAACCCTAACCCTAACCCTAACCCTAACCCTAACCCTAACCCTAACCCTAACCCTAACCCTAACCCTAACCCTAACCCTAACCCTAACCCTAACCCTAACCCTAACCCTAACCCTAACCCTAACCCTAACCCTAACCCTAACCCTAACCCTAACCCTAACCCTAACCCTAACCCTAACCCTAACCCTAACCCTAACCCTAACCCTAACCCTAACCCTAACCCTAACCCTAACCCTAACCCTAACCCTAACCCTAACCCTAACCCTAACCCTAACCCTAACCCTAACCCTAACCCTAACCCTAACCCTAACCCTAACCCTAACCCTAACCCTAACCCTAACCCTAACCCTAACCCTAACCCTAACCCTAACCCTAACCCTAACCCTAACCCTAACCCTAACCCTAACCCTAACCCTAACCCTAACCCTAACCCTAACCCTAACCCTAACCCTAACCCTAACCCTAACCCTAACCCTAACCCTAACCCTAACCCTAACCCTAACCCTAACCCTAACCCTAACCCTAACCCTAACCCTAACCCTAACCCTAACCCTAACCCTAACCCTAACCCTAACCCTAACCCTAACCCTAACCCTAACCCTAACCCTAACCCTAACCCTAACCCTAACCCTAACCCTAACCCTAACCCTAACCCTAACCCTAACCCTAACCCTAACCCTAACCCTAACCCTAACCCTAACCCTAACCCTAACCCTAACCCTAACCCTAACCCTAACCCTAACCCTAACCCTAACCCTAACCCTAACCCTAACCCTAACCCTAACCCTAACCCTAACCCTAACCCTAACCCTAACCCTAACCCTAACCCTAACCCTAACCCTAACCCTAACCCTAACCCTAACCCTAACCCTAACCCTAACCCTAACCCTAACCCTAACCCTAACCCTAACCCTAACCCTAACCCTAACCCTAACCCTAACCCTAACCCTAACCCTAACCCTAACCCTAACCCTAACCCTAACCCTAACCCTAACCCTAACCCTAACCCTAACCCTAACCCTAACCCTAACCCTAACCCTAACCCTAACCCTAACCCTAACCCTAACCCTAACCCTAACCCTAACCCTAACCCTAACCCTAACCCTAACCCTAACCCTAACCCTAACCCTAACCCTAACCCTAACCCTAACCCTAACCCTAACCCTAACCCTAACCCTAACCCTAACCCTAACCCTAACCCTAACCCTAACCCTAACCCTAACCCTAACCCTAACCCTAACCCTAACCCTAACCCTAACCCTAACCCTAACCCTAACCCTAACCCTAACCCTAACCCTAACCCTAACCCTAACCCTAACCCTAACCCTAACCCTAACCCTAACCCTAACCCTAACCCTAACCCTAACCCTAACCCTAACCCTAACCCTAACCCTAACCCTAACCCTAACCCTAACCCTAACCCTAACCCTAACCCTAACCCTAACCCTAACCCTAACCCTAACCCTAACCCTAACCCTAACCCTAACCCTAACCCTAACCCTAACCCTAACCCTAACCCTAACCCTAACCCTAACCCTAACCCTAACCCTAACCCTAACCCTAACCCTAACCCTAACCCTAACCCTAACCCTAACCCTAACCCTAACCCTAACCCTAACCCTAACCCTAACCCTAACCCTAACCCTAACCCTAACCCTAACCCTAACCCTAACCCTAACCCTAACCCTAACCCTAACCCTAACCCTAACCCTAACCCTAACCCTAACCCTAACCCTAACCCTAACCCTAACCCTAACCCTAACCCTAACCCTAACCCTAACCCTAACCCTAACCCTAACCCTAACCCTAACCCTAACCCTAACCCTAACCCTAACCCTAACCCTAACCCTAACCCTAACCCTAACCCTAACCCTAACCCTAACCCTAACCCTAACCCTAACCCTAACCCTAACCCTAACCCTAACCCTAACCCTAACCCTAACCCTAACCCTAACCCTAACCCTAACCCTAACCCTAACCCTAACCCTAACCCTAACCCTAACCCTAACCCTAACCCTAACCCTAACCCTAACCCTAACCCTAACCCTAACCCTAACCCTAACCCTAACCCTAACCCTAACCCTAACCCTAACCCTAACCCTAACCCTAACCCTAACCCTAACCCTAACCCTAACCCTAACCCTAACCCTAACCCTAACCCTAACCCTAACCCTAACCCTAACCCTAACCCTAACCCTAACCCTAACCCTAACCCTAACCCTAACCCTAACCCTAACCCTAACCCTAACCCTAACCCTAACCCTAACCCTAACCCTAACCCTAACCCTAACCCTAACCCTAACCCTAACCCTAACCCTAACCCTAACCCTAACCCTAACCCTAACCCTAACCCTAACCCTAACCCTAACCCTAACCCTAACCCTAACCCTAACCCTAACCCTAACCCTAACCCTAACCCTAACCCTAACCCTAACCCTAACCCTAACCCTAACCCTAACCCTAACCCTAACCCTAACCCTAACCCTAACCCTAACCCTAACCCTAACCCTAACCCTAACCCTAACCCTAACCCTAACCCTAACCCTAACCCTAACCCTAACCCTAACCCTAACCCTAACCCTAACCCTAACCCTAACCCTAACCCTAACCCTAACCCTAACCCTAACCCTAACCCTAACCCTAACCCTAACCCTAACCCTAACCCTAACCCTAACCCTAACCCTAACCCTAACCCTAACCCTAACCCTAACCCTAACCCTAACCCTAACCCTAACCCTAACCCTAACCCTAACCCTAACCCTAACCCTAACCCTAACCCTAACCCTAACCCTAACCCTAACCCTAACCCTAACCCTAACCCTAACCCTAACCCTAACCCTAACCCTAACCCTAACCCTAACCCTAACCCTAACCCTAACCCTAACCCTAACCCTAACCCTAACCCTAACCCTAACCCTAACCCTAACCCTAACCCTAACCCTAACCCTAACCCTAACCCTAACCCTAACCCTAACCCTAACCCTAACCCTAACCCTAACCCTAACCCTAACCCTAACCCTAACCCTAACCCTAACCCTAACCCTAACCCTAACCCTAACCCTAACCCTAACCCTAACCCTAACCCTAACCCTAACCCTAACCCTAACCCTAACCCTAACCCTAACCCTAACCCTAACCCTAACCCTAACCCTAACCCTAACCCTAACCCTAACCCTAACCCTAACCCTAACCCTAACCCTAACCCTAACCCTAACCCTAACCCTAACCCTAACCCTAACCCTAACCCTAACCCTAACCCTAACCCTAACCCTAACCCTAACCCTAACCCTAACCCTAACCCTAACCCTAACCCTAACCCTAACCCTAACCCTAACCCTAACCCTAACCCTAACCCTAACCCTAACCCTAACCCTAACCCTAACCCTAACCCTAACCCTAACCCTAACCCTAACCCTAACCCTAACCCTAACCCTAACCCTAACCCTAACCCTAACCCTAACCCTAACCCTAACCCTAACCCTAACCCTAACCCTAACCCTAACCCTAACCCTAACCCTAACCCTAACCCTAACCCTAACCCTAACCCTAACCCTAACCCTAACCCTAACCCTAACCCTAACCCTAACCCTAACCCTAACCCTAACCCTAACCCTAACCCTAACCCTAACCCTAACCCTAACCCTAACCCTAACCCTAACCCTAACCCTAACCCTAACCCTAACCCTAACCCTAACCCTAACCCTAACCCTAACCCTAACCCTAACCCTAACCCTAACCCTAACCCTAACCCTAACCCTAACCCTAACCCTAACCCTAACCCTAACCCTAACCCTAACCCTAACCCTAACCCTAACCCTAACCCTAACCCTAACCCTAACCCTAACCCTAACCCTAACCCTAACCCTAACCCTAACCCTAACCCTAACCCTAACCCTAACCCTAACCCTAACCCTAACCCTAACCCTAACCCTAACCCTAACCCTAACCCTAACCCTAACCCTAACCCTAACCCTAACCCTAACCCTAACCCTAACCCTAACCCTAACCCTAACCCTAACCCTAACCCTAACCCTAACCCTAACCCTAACCCTAACCCTAACCCTAACCCTAACCCTAACCCTAACCCTAACCCTAACCCTAACCCTAACCCTAACCCTAACCCTAACCCTAACCCTAACCCTAACCCTAACCCTAACCCTAACCCTAACCCTAACCCTAACCCTAACCCTAACCCTAACCCTAACCCTAACCCTAACCCTAACCCTAACCCTAACCCTAACCCTAACCCTAACCCTAACCCTAACCCTAACCCTAACCCTAACCCTAACCCTAACCCTAACCCTAACCCTAACCCTAACCCTAACCCTAACCCTAACCCTAACCCTAACCCTAACCCTAACCCTAACCCTAACCCTAACCCTAACCCTAACCCTAACCCTAACCCTAACCCTAACCCTAACCCTAACCCTAACCCTAACCCTAACCCTAACCCTAACCCTAACCCTAACCCTAACCCTAACCCTAACCCTAACCCTAACCCTAACCCTAACCCTAACCCTAACCCTAACCCTAACCCTAACCCTAACCCTAACCCTAACCCTAACCCTAACCCTAACCCTAACCCTAACCCTAACCCTAACCCTAACCCTAACCCTAACCCTAACCCTAACCCTAACCCTAACCCTAACCCTAACCCTAACCCTAACCCTAACCCTAACCCTAACCCTAACCCTAACCCTAACCCTAACCCTAACCCTAACCCTAACCCTAACCCTAACCCTCACCCTAACCCTTACCCTCACCCTCACCCTCACCCTCACCCTCACCCTCACCCTCTAACCCTCACCCTCTAACCCTCACCCTCTAACCCTAACCCTCACCCTCTAACCCTCTAACCCTCTAACCCTAACCCCCTAATCCTAAGGCTGTAACCTGATGCCCTAATCCTAACCTGACATCCTAAAACTGTAACCCTAAAACCCTAACACTCTAAACCTGTTAGCCTGATTGGGGTTGTGTAGGTGTGCTGTGGTGGTAGTTGTTGGGTGGGGGCATTTGGTTATCTGGGTGGTGGAAGAAAAATTTGCATCTCATTTGCATAATTATTTGGTTAATTTATGTCATTAATTGTGTAGGTACTCTATGTGTCAGGTGGGGAATATTTAATGAGGTATGGGATAGTAAATAAAAAGAATAAAAATAATAAAAAAATGCATGCAGCAGCAGGGCTTGGCTTGCTCCTGGGGCGTAGTTGCTCCTTAATAATTTATTAATTTTCTTTAAAACTTGTAACAACTATGCCCCAGGAGCAAGCCAAGCCCTGCTGCTGCACCACTTTACAAAAAAAGAAAGAGACACACAAAAAAAGACAAACACCAAGGAGTAAAAACTCTTTATTAAACTTTTTCCTTTGCTGCTTATTTTCTTTATTTCTGTCAAACTTGACCTCAATGACTGTAGCTCTGCAAAGTACTGAGCTCACAACAGCTACAACACTACATAACTCAGGCGCAGAGCCTACAGCAGGCACAAAGTGTACAGAGCTCAGGTGCAAAGCGTACAGAGCTCAGGCGCAAAGCGTACAACAGTACAACACATACATAGCTCAGGCCCAGAGCCTACAGCAGGTACAAAGTGTAGGCAACTAAGTCATGCCCAGAGCATGCTGAAGACACAGAGCTTACAGATTTAAACCACACAGCACAAACAGCACAGATTTCAATGACAGAGGACCAAGCTTACAGTTTACACACTCAAGGGCACAGCTTTACAACACTGAGTACAAACTGTACCCGCCGTCTTTCCCATCGGACGCTCTCACGTACACGGGGCTCTCATCCCTCGCTTGGCGTCCGTCCCTTTTCCTCTTTAGAGTGACTACTTCTCCAAAAACTACGATGCCCGGGCAAAGAGCCGGCTGGCTCTGCTCCTCCTGACGGGACCTGGCCTTTGGCACCTGCATGCAAACAAACAATTTTTAACAATACCATTACAGCAAAAAACACACAGCCACAGTTAAAAGCCTAGCCATTTAAAATACAGAGAGGCCCACTTCACAACCCTGCCTTCCTCAAAACAGACTATCTAGCCCCTCTCACTGTACCTTTTTATTGCAGGATCCTCAATTGCCTTCCTTAGACACTCATCTAAACATAGCACCTTACAATAACAGAGAAATAGCCACATTCCAGACCGGCTCTCCTCAGGAACAGCGTTCCCGGGGGCCTCCAAAATAACCCTGCCTGCGAAAACCCCGGCCCTAGGCCCTCCGCCGCCCAAACTTTGACGATGATTGTCGCCATGCGGACCGACCGGGACCGGGGGAAAAAAAAACCCAGCCGGGGGAAAAAAAAAAATCCCCCGACTGGGGTTTTTTTTATTCTAAGTTGTGGTTGGTTAATATTTTTTTTTTAAAAAAATTAATGCCTGGAAAAGACAAAAAAATCTCAACTCCATATGCAGCACACTAACAACTATTACATACTAACACACAACCATACAAACCCACACACAGGCACAACACTCGCTCGCCTACCCAACAAACCAACCCTCCCTCTCTCTGCTGCCCGCCACCCCATCTCCGTGGCTCTCCTCGGGAACGGGGTTCCCGGGGGCCTCCAAAATCGCCCTGCCTGCGAAAACCCCGGCCCTAGGCCCTCCGCCGCCCAAACTTTGGCGATGATTGTCGCCGTGCAGACCGACCGGGACCGGGGGAAAAAAAAACCCAGCCGGGGGAAAAAAAAAAAAATCCCCCGACTGGGTTTTTTTTTATTCTAAGTTGTGGTTGGTTGATTTTTTTTTTTATACAATGCCTGGAAAAGAAAAAATCTCAACTCCAAATGCAACACGCTAACACCTATTACATACTAACACACAACAATACAAAGCCATGCACAAGCACAACACTCGCTCACCTACCCGACAAACCAACCCTCCCCTCTCTGCTAATCCCTTCGCCCAGCACCACGGGCCATCGCCCCGTCTCTGCGACTCACTGACAATGGCGTTGCCGGGAGACTACAAAATGGCCTTCTGTGTGAAAACCCTGGCCCTAGACCCCTCGCCGCCCAAACTTTGGCAATTGATGGCACCCTACAGAGCAATAAGGACCTGAGAAAAAAAAAAAAAAAAAACAAACAACACACAAACACCCAGCCAGGGAAAGAAAAACAAAACAAAACCAAAAACCCCCAGCTGCTTTGG
Source organism: Leptosomus discolor (assembly GCF_034619465.1). Classification (NCBI taxonomy): domain Eukaryota; kingdom Metazoa; phylum Chordata; class Aves; order Leptosomiformes; family Leptosomidae; genus Leptosomus; species Leptosomus discolor. Next base: position 13,155 of record NW_028237892.1, read on the forward strand.
TTTTTTACTTTCCAGTACTCTCAAATCAATACCTTACTGTCAACATTATATCCTACCTGAAATAAAAACAAACAAACAAACCACATTCACACACCCGTAAGTTTACACACAATAACTCCCATTCGTTCGTTCGTTCATTCATTCAACTCCCATTCGTTCGTTCGTTCATTCATTCAACTCCCATTCGTTCGTTCGTTCATTCATTCAACTCCCATTCGTTCGTTCGTTCATTCATTCAACTCCCATTCGTTCGTTCATTCAACTCCCATTCATTGCTCCCCTCCTCCAAACATCTCTGCTTCACCAGTGACCTTCTAAAATAGCATATTTCCCCCAATTCCAGAAGCAGCCCACAAATTGAGTCACTAGGATCCTCCAAACAACATCACCGCTCCACTCGAGGCCAAAATGTCAGCCTTCATAATGGGAAGCACAGGAAAACGTCACATCGCGCTTGAGACCCGGGGCAATGCGGAGCCATATCGTGTGACACAGTCTCACAACACGCTCCAGACCTGGGGCAATGCAGAGCCATACAGTGTGACGCAAGACCCAATGCAATACAGAGCCATAGAATACTAGGCAGTCATAGATCACAGTTGAGACCAAGCATAATACAGACCCATACAGTGCAACGCAAGACCCAGCGCAATACAGAGCTATAGAATACTAGGCAGTCATAGATCACAGTTGAGACCAAGCGTAATACAGACCCATATAGTGCGACGCAAGACCCAGCGCAATACATAGCTATACGGTGTGATGCAGTCTCACATCACACTCCAGACCCACAGCTATATGGAGCAACGCAGTGCGACGCAAGACCCAGCGCAATAAGGAGACAAACAGTGCGAGCGCTCTTGAATCACAGTCAAGACACAGGGCAATACAGAGCCACAGAATACTACGCAGTCTTACATCACAGTCGAGACCCAGCACAATATGAAGCTGTATGGTGCAACACAAGACCCAGCACAATGCGGAGCCATATGGTGTGACGCAGTCTCACACCACGCTTGAGACCCAGGGCAACGCGGAGCCATAGAGGGCGACGCAGTCTCACATCACAGTCGAGACCCAGGGCAACGCGGAGCCATAGAGGGCGACACAGTCTCACATCACAGTCGAGACCCGGCGCAACGCAGAGCCATAGAGGGCGACGCAGTCTCACATCACAGTCGAGACCCGGCGCAACGCAGAGCCATAGAGGGCGACGCAAGACTCAACGCAATACAGAACCAAACATTGCGACGCAGTCTTGAATCACAGTCAAGACAGCGTGATACAGAGCCATAGAATGCTACACAACCTTAGATCACGGTTGAGACTCGTTCCTTTGCCTGGCCAAGCAGAACCGACTGTGGACAGCCCTCTCCCCTAAGCTAACTTTAAAATTCCCTCCCCAATATTCCCAAATTTATCTCCCCCTCAGTCCCACCCCCCTCCCTTCAAATACACATCCCAAAACTTAGCTTGCAGAGGGCCAGGGGGCGCAAATCCATCCTCAGCAAAGGAAACACGTTGGCCAAACGGGATGCTCCCACTGTCTCCAAACTCCTCCTTGTTGTCTGGAAAATCCAAAGAAAACAACTAAATATTGCTGGCAGACAGCACCGCACCGCTCACTTCCAACCTCTGCCACAACACACGCACCCAACCACCGCCAAGAAGGGCCAAGGCGTTCCACTCCTCACCTGCCCTGCACCGGTTCCAGACTTGGGTGCTGTGGCCCTCAGCGCTCGCCGCACCTGAGATACCAAGAAACAAAAATCACTGGTGCGCTTGTGAGAAGTCACCGGCTCACCTCAAACTTTCATCCTATTCCAGAAGCAGCCTGCACTTCACCTGCAAAAGAAAAGGTAAGTGCTTAAATAAGCTGCCATGTAACACTTGGCTCATAGCCACCGAGGCAGCCCACAACAGCCTCACCTTCTCCGATTGCTCATCGACATGAGGCTTCGTCACTCCCAGCCCGTGTGTGGCACCTGTTAAACACAAAGCAGAAGACACATTTTGAGTTACTGCCCAAAACCAATGCCTGCCCGCAGCGATGCGTACATCCCGCCTCCTATACCTTGCCTGCTCCCCTGTCCAGCCTCTGTCATTTTAGGCTGCTGCAATGAGGCTTGCGTACCACCTGTAAAACACAAATAAGAAGGAATGCTTAAAACTTCATTGGCAATACGACAACTGAAAAATAACCGCTACTTCAGCCCGCTAGCCATGGCTCACCTTGCCAGAGTCAGCACCGGCACCAACATCCCGCTTTGCGCATCACTGGGCACCTTCAAATCAGAAAAAAAAACCCCACACAACCCATGATGTAGTCACATCGCCACCGGTCACAACTTCTCTCCGACACACTGCACTGACTCACCTTCTTACAAGGCTCTGCTCAGCCGCTCACTATGGTCTGCTCACCTCCTCTGTTGCTCTTCGAAGCGCATATTGTCCCTCTGCATCGGAGAAAACAAAAACCCCAACCAAAACTTGTGACATGGGGCACCCAGGTGCTGATCAATAGCTTCACAATTCCAGAGCTCTCGCCTCCATTGCGGAGTAGCACCTAGAGGCAAAGGGCAGCCTGCCATTCAAAACAACACACCGACATTCGTGGCCCACAGACACAGTCCTTTACACCTTTGAGATGCAATCTGCTTCACTCCCGCTCAACAGCCCCTGCCCAGAAGGGTCCCAGCCTCTCCATGAAACACTCCCAAAATGACTGGCCGCACAGCCTGCCAACAGCTACTCAACCAGAGATGACTGTACAAACGTTGCCTAAACAGTCTATGCATATCATCAAGACATTAACCAGAGATGCTTATCGCTATAACACCTACCCCTGACTCTACAGCCCTGGGCAGAGCAGCTCCAAGCCACACACACACACACACACTCAGAGAGCAACGCTACACAACTCTGCAACCAAGAGAGTTTGTGCAAACAAGGCGATTCAAAGAGGAGGGAAAACTCCCAGCAAGAAGGATGACAGCCGATTGAGTTGCGCTGTCGGGCAAGATGACATACAGAGCCGTAATGCAAGGCGAGGGGTTCTATGGCAGGCCCAGAAAAAAAAGTGGCACGAACTTAATGGCCCGTTCTGAGAAGTTACGGTCAAAACCGAGATGACTGATGCACAGGAAGCCTGCCTTCAAGACCTATGAACGCAAGGATGCAGGGAAGAATTCTCAGTATATAGAAATGGACAGCTAGCGAGCAGAGCTGCTGGTGCAGCCCAGAACCACACCACAAACGAGGACAACCCGGAAACTTCCGAGATGCAAGACCGATCCACGCTAGAAGCTCGTCACGCAAAGAAAAAAAGAAATGCCCGCGTGGCACTACGCCAAACAGCACAGGCATTCGAGACCACAGGGATGGCGCCCGAGATGTCTGGCTCGCTCTCGAGCGCAAAGAGGAATGACGACATTGAGACCTCAGAAATCTGTAAGACACTGAACGGACTAGACAAACTACAGAACAACACAGAGACAGGCTGGAACTGCCCTGCCCGTGCTACTCCGGTGCCAAAAAGTAACCCGCTCCTTTATCCGCCCAAGGAGAACTGACCCTGGACAGCCCTCTCCCCTAAGCTAAATTTAAAATCCCCTCCCCAAAATTCCCAAATTTCTCTCCCCCTCAGTCCCACCCCCCTCCCTTCAAACACACATCCCAAAACTTACTTTACAGAGGGCCGGGGGTGCAAATCCATCCTCAGCAAAAGAAACACGATGGCCAAACGGGACGCTCCCATGGTCTCCAAATTCCTCTTACTCGTCTGTAAAATCTAAAGAAAAACCAAAATATTACTGACAGACAGCACCGCACCGCTCAATTCCAACCTCTGCCGCAACATCCCCACCTCCACCAAACCACCCCCACCCCCAAGAAGGGCCGTGCCATTCCACTCCTCCCCTGCCCTGCACCGGTTCAAAAGCTGGGCGCTGCAGCCATCATTGCTCACCGCACCTGAGATACCAAGAAACAAAGTTACTATTACGCTTGTGAGAAGTCACTGGCTCCGTGATCCTCCTCGCTAATACCCAGCTCACCTCAAACTTTCATCCTATTCCAGAAGTAGCCTGCATGCCACCTGCGAAACAAAAAGGTAAGCGCTTAACCAAGCTGCCATTTAATACTTGGCTCTTAGCCACTGACCCAACGTTCAACAGCTTCACCTTTTCGGATGTCTCATCAGTGTGCAGCTTTTTTCCTCCAAGCCTGTGTGTGGTACTTGCAAAGAACAGGGCAAAAAAACGCGTGCTGAGATACTGTCCAAAACCAAAGACTGCTTGCACCGATGTCTACGCCCCACTTCTTTACCTTGCCCGCTGCCCAGTGCGACCTCTGTCATCTTGGGCTGCCGCAATGAGGCTCAGGTACCACCTGTAAAACACAAAAAAGAAGGGATGCTTAAAACTTCACCGACAATACGACAACTGAAAAAATAACTCCTACTTCAGCCCGCTAGCCATGGCTCGCCTTGCCAGAGTCAACACCGGCACCAACATCCCACTTTGCACATCGCTGCGACCCTTCAAATAAAAAAAAAAGAAAACAAGGCATGATGTAGACATGTAGCCACCGGTCACAACTTCCCTCCGACACCCTGCACCGTCTCACCTTCTTACAGGGCTCCACCCGCCTCCTCTATTGCTCTTCAAAGCACATCTTGTCCCTCTGCAATTGAAAAAAAAATTATCAGCACCTGGGTGACTTGTTTAAGTAGCTTCACAATTCCAGAGATGTCATCCCCATTTCACAGTACAACCTAGAGGCCAAGGGCAGCCTGCCATTCAAAACAACACACCGAGCTTTGCAGCTCAAACAAACATCCCTTAAGACCGTTGAGATTCATTCTGCTTCACTACTGCTGAACAGCTCCTCCCAGAAGGCTCCCAGCCTCTCCATGAAACACTCCCAAAACAACTAGCTGCACAGCCTCCCAATGGCTACTCGACCAGAGATGACTGGAAAACCATTGCCTAAATGGTCTATGCATATCATCGAGACATTAACCGGAGATGCTTGTCGCTATACCACCTACCCCTGACTCTACAGCCCCGGGCAGAGCAGCTCCAAGCCACACATACACACTCAGAGAGCAACGCTACACATAACTGTGCAAACAAGGTGACTCAAAAAGGAGAGAAAACTCTCGGCGAGAAGGAGAACACCCGAACGACACAAGGTGTCGGGCTAAAAGACCTACAGAGCCGCAACACAAAGCGAACAGGTTCTATAGGGCAGCCCCACAAAAAACAAACCTCGAACGTAACGGCCCGTTTCGAGAAGTTAGGGTCAAAACCAAGATGACTAACGCGCAAGAAGGCTGGCCTCAAGACCTATGAACATAAGGATGTGGGGAAGAAGTCTCAGTCCCTGAAAGCGGACAGCTAGCAAGGAGAGCTGTTGACACAGCACGGAGTGACGCCACTAACGAGTAATGGCCAGAACTTGCAAGATGCGAGACCAATCCACGCTTTAAGCTCCTCATGCAGAAAGAAGAAACGCCCCACTGGCACTACGCCAACCAGTACGGGCGTTCAAGACTGCAGGGATGGCGCCCGAGACGTCTGGCTTCCTCTCGAGTGCCAAGAGGAATGAGGACATCGAGACCTCAGAAATCCGCAAGACACAGTAAACACACTAGATAGACTACATACCACAGAGACAGGCTGGAACTGCCCTGCCCGTGCTACTCTCGTGCCAAAAAGTAACCCACTCCTTTATCCGCTCAAGGAGAACTGACCCTGGATATCCCTCTCCCCTAAGCTAACTTTAAAATGCCCTCCCTGAAATTCCCAAAGTTATCTTCCCCCTGAGTCCCACCCCCCTCCCTCCAAACGCACGTCCCAAAACTTAGCTTGCAGAGGGCCAGGGGGCGCAAATCCATCCTCAGCAAAGGAAACACGTCGGCCAAACGGGATGCTCCCACTGTCTCCAAACTCCTCCTTGTTGTCTGGAAAATCCAAAGAAAACAACTAAATATTGCTGGCAGACAGCACCGCACCTCTCAGTTCCAACTTCTGCCACAACACACGCACCCAACCACCGCCAAGAAGGGCCAAGGCGTTCCACTCCTCACCTGCCCTGCACCGGTTCCAGACTTGGGTGCTGTGGCCCTCAGCGCTCGCCGCAACTGAGATACCAAGAAACAAAAATCACTGGTGCGCTTGTGAGAAGTCACCGGCTCACCTCAAACTTTCATCCTATTCCAGAAGCAGCCTGCACTTCACCTGCAAAAGAAAAGGTAAGTGCTTAAATAAGCTGCCATGTAACACTTGGCTCATAGCCACCGAGGCAGCCCACAACAGCCTCACCTTCTCCGATTGCTCATCGACATGAGGCTTCGTCACTCCCAGCCCGTGTGTGGCACCTGTTAAACACAAAGCAGAAGACACATTTTGAGTTACTGCCCAAAACCAATGCCTGCCCGCAGCGATGCATACATCCCGCCTCCTATACCTTGCCTGCTCCCCTGTCCAGCCTCTGTCATTTTAGGCTGCTGCAATGAGGCTTGCGTACCACCTGTAAAACACAAATAAGAAGGAATGCTTAAAACTTCATTGGCAATACGACAACTGAAAAATAACCGCTACTTCAGCCCGCTAGCCATGGCTCACCTTGCCAGAGTCAGCACCGGCACCAGCATCCCGCTTTGCGCATCACTGGGCACCTTCAAATCAGAAAAAAAAACCCACCAAGCCATGATGTAGTCATGTAGCCACCAGTCACAACTTCCGTCCAACACCCTGCATTGACCTTCTTACAGAGCTCCGCTCACCTCCTCTGTTGCTCTCCAAAGCGCATCTTGTCCCTCTGCTTCTGAAAAAAAAAAAAAACCTAAACAAATCTTGTTACATGAGTCACTCAGAGGCTGATCAATAGCTTCACAATTCCAGAGCTCTCGCCTCCATTGCGGAGTACCGCCCAGAGGCCAAGGGGAGCCTGCCATTCAAAACAACACACCGAGCTTCGCGGCCCACAGACACAATCCTTTACACCTGTGAGATGCAATCTGCTTCACTACTGCTGAACAGCCCCTCCCAAAAGTCTCCCAGCCTCTCCATGAAACACTCCCAAAATGACTGGCCGCATAGCCTGCCAACAGCTACTCAACCAGAGAAGACTGTACAACCGTTGCCTGAATGGTCTAGGCGTATCTTCAACACATTAACCAGAAATGCTTATCGCTATACCACCTACCCCTGACTCTACAGCCCCGGACAGAGCAGCTCCAAGCCACACACACACACACACTCAGAGAGAAATGCTACACAGAACACTGCAAACAAGGCGACTCAAAGAGGAGAGAAAACTCCCGGCAAGAAGGATGACACCCGAACCACACAAGGTGTCAGGCCAAAAGACCGACAGAGCCGCAACGCAAGGCCGAGCGGATCTATGGCAGCCCCACAAAAAAGCCTCGAATGTAATGGCCTGTTATGAGAAGGTACGGTCAAAACCAAGATGACTAATGCGCAAGAAGCCTGGTCTCAAGACCTATGACCGTACGGATGCAGGGAAGAAGACTCAGTCCGTGGAAACGGACAGCTAGTGAGTAGAGACACCGTCGCATCCCAGAGTGACGCCGCAAATGAGGACTGCCTGGGAACTTCCGAGATGCAAGATGGATCCACGCTTGAAGCTTGGCATGCAAGACAAAGAAACGCCCGACTGGCACTACGCCAACCAGTACAGGCATTCAATACCACAGGAATGGCGCCCGAGATGTCTGCCTTGCTCTCGAGCGCAAAGAGGAATGAGGACATCGAGACCCGAGAAATCTCCAAGACACAGTAAACAGACTAGACAGACTACATAACACCACAGAGACAGGCTGGAACTGCCCTGCCCGTGCTACACTGGTGCCAAAAAGTAACCCGCTCCTTTACCCGCCCAAGGAGAACTGACCCTGGATATCCCTCTCCCCTAAGCTAACTTTAAAATGCCCTCCCTGAAATTCCCAAAGTTATCTTCCCCCAGTCCCACCCCCCTCCCTCCAACACCTGTTCCACAACTTAGCTTGCAGGGGGCCGGGGGGACACATTCATCCTCAGCAAAAGAAACACGTCGGCCAAATGGGATGCTCCCACAGACTCCTAATTCCTCTTCACCGTCTACAAAATCTGAACAAGAAAACAGTGTTGGTAGACAGCAACGCACCAGTCAATGCCAGCTTCTACCACAACACACACACAGCCCCAGAAGGGCCATGTCATCCTACTCCTCATCTGCTCCTCATCAGTTCCAAAGCGAGGGGCTATGGCCATCATCGCTCACCCCGCCTGAGATACCAAGAAACAAAATTACTGTTCTGCTTGTGAGAGGTCACCGGCCCCAGGATCCTCCTCGCTAATCCCCAGCTCACCTCAAATGCTCGTCCGACTCCAAAGGCAGCCTGCACGGCACCTGCAAAAACAAAGGTAAGCGCTTAACCAAGTGCCCACGGAATACTTGGCTCTTAGACGCTGACCCGGCACGCTAACACCTCACCTTCTCGGACGGCTCGTCAGCATGAGGCTTCGTTCCTCCAAGCCTGTGTGGGGCACCTGCCAAACACAAGGCAAAAGACACCTGCTGAGATACTGCCAGAGACCAACTCGTGCCCACAGCAATACCTAGCTCCTTCTGCTTTGCCTTACCCGCTCCCCTGTCCTGCTTCTGTCATTTCAGATAGCTGCATTGAGACCCAGGTACCACCTGTAAAACAAACAAGGGATGCTTAAAAGTTCACCGGCAATACAACACCTTGCCCGAGTCACAATTGGTGCCTGTATCCCGCTTTGCTCATCGCATTGTGCCTTTAAAATACAAAAAATGACCAAAAGATAATGTAGTCAAACAGCCACTGGTCACAACTTCCCTCCCAAACCATGCACCGACTCACCTTCTTATAGTGCTTCGCTCGCCTCCTCTGTCGCTCTTCAAAGCACACCTTGTCCCTCTGCATCTGAAAAAAAAATAGTAACAAGAGCCACCCAGGTGCTGATCGATAGCTTTACAATTCCAGAGCTCTTGTCTCCGTTTCAGAATACCGCCTAGAGGCCTTAACACCTGTGAGATGCACTCTGCTTCACTACTGCTGAACAGCCCCTCCCAGAAGGCTCCCATCCTCTCCATGAAACACTCCCAAAACAACTGGCTGCACAGCCTGCCAATGGCTACTCAACCCGAGAAGACTGTACAACCGTTGCCTAAATGGTCTAGGCGTATCCTCAACACATTAACCAGAAATGCTTATCGCTATACCACCTACCCCTGACCCTACAGCCCCGGGCAGAGCAGCTCCAAGCCACACGCACACACCCAGTGAGCAGCGCTACACGGAACACTGCGAACAAGGCGACTCAAAGAGGAGAGAAAACTCCCGGCGAGAAGGATGACACCCGAATGAGACAAACTGTCGGGCAAGAAGACCTACGGAGTCGTGACGCAAGGCGAGGAGGTTCTACGGCAGCCCCACAAAAAAAGCTTGAATGCAATGGCCTGTTTCAAGAAGTTACGGTCAAAACTGAGATGACTGATGGGCAAGAAGGCTGGCTTCAAGACTTATGAACATAGGGATACAAGGAAGAAGTCTCAGTCCGTGAAAACGGACAGCTAGCGAGCAGAGCTGCCGACGCGGCCCGGAGGGACGCCGCAAATGAGTAAACGCCCGGAACTTTCGAGATGCAAGACCGATCCATGCTTCAAGCTCGTCACGCAAGACAACAAAACGCCTGACCGGCGCTACGCCAACCGGTACAGGTATTCGAGACCACAGGGATGGCGCCCGAGATGTCTGGCTTGCTCTTCGAGCGCAAAATGGAATGAGAACATGGAGACCCGAGAAATCTGCAATACACAGCGAACAGACTAGACAGACTACATAACACCACAGAGACAGGCTAGAACTACCCTGCCCGTGCTGCTCCGGAGACCTATTCCTGGACAGCCCTCTCCCCACTATGCTATTTTTAAAACCCCTCCCTACAACTCCCAACCTTGTCCCCACCTCCCAGAACACCCTCCCAAACACCCATCGCTCCACTTAGCTTTCAGACGGCCGAGGCTCTGAATCCGTCCTCGACAAAATACCGCATCTGCTAGCCAGGATGTTCCTGCAGCTGCCAGGCTCATCTTCATCTGCACAGAACCAGTACCAGCAGTAAGCATCGATACAGACCTCTTCTACTACACCCTCCTACTCAAATAGAATGTGGCCTTCTGCTCAACTGCAGCAATTCCAGCGTTGGATGCCAGAGACATCGTTGCTTGAGGCACCTAAAATACCGAAAGACAAAAGATTGCTGTTGCTCTTGTGAGAAATCAGGTAATTCACGATCTTGTGACTGCGTGCCAGATATTTGCCCTAGCCCCTGCTAGTTAACCTCACCATTGGTCCTATTTAGAGAAATAGTAACAATTAACTCGGTATACACTAAAACTAGTTCCATTTCAATAGCTAGGAGTTCCGAACAAACACAATAGACATAGATTAAAAGAAAAAGCATGCTACTTTTACCAGCCCAGAACAAAATTTTTGACCTAAAAAAAGAAAATTTGTATATAAGGATACTTTGTAAGATAAATGCAGCTGAACTTCAACCACTCCAGAAGCTCCTACCTCAAAGAGAGCCCTCTGTTTCTTTAAGCGTCAAGGCATATCTGCCAAAAATAGCTTAGGCAGTTCAAAAACTACTAATAACTGAAGGCTCGGCAGAACACTGACACCAAAGAAGCCCCAGAGCAGAATGAGCTCCCTGAACAGAGCCCGAGGCTCATATACTCCAGGACCCGCCCACCACCCTTCCCACAATCCCCTGGGAAAGAGGCAGGGTCTACCACCATAACACATAAAGGCACCCAGAGGAGCAGCAGGGACTTTTCTCATCTGCTTTCAGTTTACAGGATACAAAGCACTGAATAGAGAAAGCCACCTGGACTAGAAGTTACTCTTCCAGCTCTTTTACTGTGGCTATATCCATTACATCAGCAACGTGACCAGGTAGGGAATTCAACTTCATTTTTCTGGGGTGTAGGTAGAAAAACATAGATGCCTTACTAAGCTATGGAGAAAAGTCACTCGTTGATTATAACAGCAATATTATTATCAAAAAGCATGTGCTTTTACTTTACCGGTTTAAAAAATTCCATAATGGTAACAAAGGGAAACCAAAATAGGTCGATAAGAAGGAAATGTTAAAAAGGAAGGAGGGAAATAGGGTCATCAAACTACAAGAATGAAGATATTGAAACAAAACGTAAAAGGTGATGAAGATGAGGATAGGCAGGAAGACAAAAAAAACCCAGCAGGGACTTGGATAAATAGAGACACGAAAAGAAAATTTAGAGAGAGACCTAGAAATGCTGTTTTCACATGCAACAAGGAAGAATGAAATAAGAGCTGGTGGGCAGATAGAAAAGGAAAGACATAGAAAGAAAAGGTAGAAGGTGACAGTTGACAGGGCAATGTTAGCAGAAGAGGAAAAAGCTTTGGGGAAACAGACAGCCTGAAAAGGAGAGGAAGGCAAGGACAGGCAAGGAGGCAGGCAGAGATCTAGAGAACTGCGGCGGGGATGGACCCCGGCTAGAGCCCGTAGGGAACAGAACACCCTGGGCCCACGGCACATCGCCCCCTCCTCTGCGGCCTGGCGGCCGGAAACGCATCCGGGATTGCAAACAAGGCGGTGACGGTTTGTGCCTTCTTGCCCTTCGGAAGTCCCGGCGGTGAGTTCGCTACGAGGATCGATGTCTGCAGGCAGCAGGAAAAGAGGAATGAGGAAAGCAGGAGGCAGGCCAGAGGAAAGGTAGGGGTGTGGGACGGGGAGCTGGGAAATGGGATACCGGGAACGAGACGGGGACGGGGAACCGCACGAGGGTGTCGAGAGAGAAACGGAGCTCGGCAAGGAGGAGGACGGAGAGGTGCGATAGAGAGGGATGGAGAGAGCGAGGTGCCCGCAGCCAGGAGAAGAAGAGAGTGGACGGGGGGGTTGTGGATTTTACTACAATAGGGAACCGGATAGAGGGAGATGGAGAGAAAACTATAAAAGAGGAAGAAAGCAGAAAGAATTCTTTTTAAAAAAGACAGCTGCATACCGGCATAGACAAATTGAAAAGCGACAAACCTGGCAAAGAATTCAAAACTAGAGAACGTAAGATGACTGGAGTAACAAACAGAAAGGGAGCGGAATTGGGGCAGAGCGGCGATGAAGGAGACTCCAACTTCGTAGCCTTTTTCTAGGTATATTCTTTAATTGGCACGGGCGTGCGGCATAGCAAAGGAAGCTCTCTCGCTTCTCTTTTTCAAGCAACTACATAGAGGTCTCTCATGCCCAAACTATAAAGCCAAGCAGGATGTTTTATATTCTTCTCTGGCACACCCACGCTCGTGACTCTTTTCAGCCATGTCTTTTCTCATGCACGATCCCGGGGGGGTTTCCAGCCTGGCCTTTTCATGCGCTCAAGTCTCGTTCTCCTGTGTGGAGAGTTATTGAGAACACCTGGTCTTTTATGTTTATTCTTACGTATTGAGTATTAGCCTCGTGCTTCTCTTTTAGTCTTGGTCGTTCGTCCGTATGGCACCGCTCCCACGTCTCCCCCTCTTTGTTTTGGAACGTCGGGTTCACGGCAAGAGCGGCAAGGAACCTCGACTTCCGTTCTTCTGGGATCTTGTATGGTTCCCCAGACGATTCTGAGCGCTACAAGTATAAAAAGGACACAAGTGTGGCCGAGACCAACAATTGCCCAAATTTGTAAATTTAATCCGGTAAACCGATTTTTCTGGGGGGCTTTGGCCGCGTCATGCTATCAGAGATGTCATCCGATATGCTTTTATGTGCTAAATCTTGTAAGCGCTGCCACTTGTCCTTGCAAAGCGAGGGTCAAATCTTGAACCGTGCCATCTATGTTAGTTGAAAAAGCATCTTGAATGTGCTGTTTAATATGATCCCACGTATATATGCTATCGTTCCATACTAATGGAGTAATGCATAACTTTTTTCTTTACATTCCCAGTCGCATTTGTAATTTCATTCGATTAGCCGTTGCATTTTACCTATCGCCTAACCGTATCGCTGCCGCTTCCGATACATCTAAGTGCGTTAATATTTGCCGATCGATATTTGCTTGCGTAGTTAATTCTTGGCTTATGTTACTCAATGTTCCCGCTACTTTGCGTGCGGTGTGTACAGACTCTGCTAAAGCTGTAGCGGTAATAGCTGCGGTAGCTAAGATATGGATTGCGGATATTATAAAAGCGATGACCCGTCCTATACAGAGTTTTCTTCGTTGTGGAGGTTGTTTCAGTGCCTTTGCTAACCGACTTAGGCCAGAATCCCCTACCCGTTGTCGAGTCGCATTTACGAGAAGACGTATCTCGGCTTCTCGTCTCATTGGTATTGTGGCAGATACATTTAATTTAGAGATTTTTGTGTGTGTAATGCAACTGAAATGATATGAGTTCTGTAAGGTGAGTTCAAAGGTATGACTTGTTTTTGGAAATATTAATCTCAGATGCGGCCACAAAAGCGTAAGGATACGAGGTACAAATAATAAGAGTCATTATGAAAATTGGTCAACTGTAAAGAATATTAATTATTATTTTTTGAATAGACTCCACGTGCTACGTGTCTGAGTCTAAACGGCGAGGCCGATCGGCAAAGCTTTGCAAAATATGAACTAAAACTCTCCTTAAACTGAGCCTGTAGCACGGATCCTGAAAGACCTCCTTCTGACCGCTTCGACTCATTAGTTAGTGCATAAAAAATTTACGTCCTTCGAGGAATTAGTTATGAGGTGTCCGTGGGGACCCAGGTCCCAAAATATTAAATTGGTTGTGTTTTGTAGCACAGGTTTTTGGTACGCTATGAGGTGTCCGATTAAGATTTGTTACATCCTTTGTCATATCTCTGGGGATCTTACATAAAGGTAAATTAACAGGGGGAATCGTGGTTGCATTTTGACTGACGACCCTGTTGGCTATTCCGGGAGCAGAGATGAATGTTAAATGGCTAGTTGCTCCTTGTCTATTTTCCCATGTTGAAAGATGAAATTTTTCTCCCGTATTAAGGCAATTCGGTATTGGCTCGTTTGACGTGCAAATGGGTGATAACTCTGTATGATACTGATGGGTGTCGTTACTTCGTACCCCATCTCTGCCTTCCGTTAAAGGCCCTGAAGGGGGAATCCGGGTTCCCTCCGTCCATTTTGAATCGTTATCTGAAATAGGAATTTCCGGATCCCACCAGGTATTTCGTTTAAATGGGGGTGAGGGGTCCGAGACATGTGCCTGATACAAATGTCGAGTGCAACTAGGATGACGTATCGTGTAAAGAATAAGTATACGTCCTTACCGTACTGTTCCTGGCGATGACGGCTAAGTACACCAAAAAGGTGTTTGCTGGCATAGGCGATGCACCCGCAGATGCTGTCGTTGTACTCGCGCTATGTTGTAGTTGTTTCAGTTTTCCCCGGGCGACAGGACCATCTTTTGTTGTTCTCTCTCATTTCCGTGGTCTCTTATTTTCATTTGGGTTCAACTTCTCCATCTGAGGCGCTGGATTCCGGGTCACGTCTTTGCAGCTCATGATAAGGCTTGATATATCGTGCCGGAAACCGTTGCGGTCCTGATGGAAGAAGAACGTGCGCGTACCCCTCTCCCCCACGTGATCAATTCGGCGGGACGGTTCTGTCGGTTGTTTGCGCTGGGGCCCCTGTATGTAACCTCTGGACGATGCGATTGTTTCTCTGAAATTGAAAAATGCCTTTCTGCGGCGGTCGTGTTTCTGCCGGCAATATTCTTGCGCTCGTAAAGGCAGATAAAGGATTTCGGGATCGTATCCTGTCTGTGTCCGAATACAATGACGCCCTTTCGTAATTAACCATATGACAAGTTCTAAATAAGGGGTTATGATTTTGTTAAGCTCATTTGGTAAAAAACAACTGTTCTAGGTCAAAAAACTCGCTTATTGTCTACCGACAACTGACCCACTGACCCGATGGGTTGACGTTCGGTTCTGAGGATGAAAAGACCCACGGGTAATTCTGGTCAAATTCTGTCAGCTTGAACCTCAGATAATTTTTGTGCTACAGGGTCCAATTCTTTCTTTGCTTCTGCTGATAAGCAGCATCCTGAGGTAAAGTTGCTATCCCCTTTCAAAGGTGCAAATGAATGACACTTCCCGATTAGAAATACCCGGCCGAGGGCGTAACCAATTAGTGGCTCCTAATAACTTCTGTAAGTCGTTCAAGGTCTACTTTGTCCTGTAAATTTTAGTACGTTGTTCTGATAAAATACACGCCGGCTATTTCCACGGTGGCCGAGTTTGTACTTTTTCATCAGCGATTTGCGATCTGTGAGACTTTAATTCATCTGGCATATGCTGCAGGATGTTTTTCAAGTATCCTTCGGTTTTTTGCACAGACAAGATTGTCATCGGGATAACGATATATCGTACCGGACGGGAAATTTTGTCTCGTTGATTGCGGAGCGACCGCAGTCCGACAGACGGTCGAGCTGTTCGTTGTGCCTTGCGGTGTAATAAAGAATGGCTAACTGGCTTTTAGAAAAGTGCTGCTGACCAGCCTCTAGAGATAAAGAGGGATGCCGATTTGTACTAATCGTTATGCACATATCCATTGCGGACTAACTAACAAACACTCTAAAGATAAGAACGAAGCAGAATCTGCCAAGTGAAGCACACCAGGTGGAATCCTCCAATCAGACTGTGGGGCTCAAGGAACACAGAAGACTAAGCAGGAGAGATAGGGAGAGCAGCTAGCAAGAGCTGGTCCTGCGGTTTGGAAAAGACCCATGATGGTACAGAGCATGTGCCACAGGACAAGTTCAAAAGTTCAATCGTGAGGAAGACTCGGACCTTTGTCCCCAATGACCACCAACGACGCCTGATGGGGGGGGGGGGGGGCGTAAATTGGGCGGACTGAGGTGGGACTATGGGAGGAACTTATGTTAATGAATTCCTGGAAATAATTAGAATAACCCAACCTTTTCTTAGAAATGTAATGTATAAACATGAAAGCTGTAAATATAAGGCAAGAATCCTAACGCTTGAGCGTGCACGTACAGAAGGAGCTATCCCCCGTGCTGCCTGGTGCCACAATAAAGAATACCTGCTTAATAACACTTGGTTGTTACTGAGTTTTCTCTGCTTCAGTGTTAATACTGTCCGGCAATATCTTTTCATGGGTTTTGTCAAATTTTTACTCTTGCACATCTGCCGCTTTTCAGGACGCTCCTGGCTTGTATGTCATTGTTTACCACAATTAAAACATTTAACAGCGTTCCGATAACTATGCAATTGAGATAATGCGGCAGTGAGAACCGATGCTCTGTGAGTCTCAGTTTCGATGTTTTGACGTACTTTAATATATTCCCCTATGTCCATTGCCTTTCCTTTCAATAGTAGTAGCGCTGATTGACAGTCACTGTTAGCGTTTTCAAAAGCCAACTGGAATAACAAAGCTTTAGCGGCTTCAGGGTTATCTACTTCCCTTTGCCCCCTGCAGTATATCTTCGAATGTCACAGAGAGCTCCCGAGAACCTCGTCTTATTGTCATAAAAGATCCCATATGATGCCCCGACTTGTGGCGGACGAAGGGCATGGACTCCAATTGGGGATGAACCAAAGACCTTTATTGTTTCGTACACCATCGTTATATACTTTTCTCTATTAGCGCATGCACCACTACGTAAGCTATGATTGGTGTACAGGCATGGTTTACGCACCACTACTGCTAACTCCCTTGGCTGCTATCCTGCAGGCTTGTGCTCCTCTCATACCTGATGGTCTGCACATGATTAATTCCCTGTTATCTTTCTTTACTCTTGCTCAAGGCCCAGGGCAGGACATGCCTGAATCCTGTTAACTCTTTCCAGCCCTTCTCTCCTTGTTCCTTCTCACTGACCCAGCCGGACTTGTTCAAAAGCCCATCTATCCAGGGCTATTTGTACCTGTGTGCTTATATGTTGTCCTGTGCCTGTACGCAGACCCTGATGAATTGGTATTCCTGCACCCAAATTATCCGTCGCCTGCTCTGTTACTGAATTGTAATATTCTAATTGCCAAACCTCACGGCGTGCCAAAAATAATGTTGTTTTCGTTAACATTTTCTAATCCCATGGTGTCGTTATATATGCCACCCACACTGCCTCTATTAATGCTACGGTGAACGTATTTTGTAATCCATTTTCTGTAATAGTTTGGTTTTTTTTTTAAGCTCTTTAGAAACCTGGTAAGGCAAACCCTCATTAATTGGGGACCGGTTTTATTTCTTTTTAACAGGGAAGGCAAAAGTAAAATTAGCCCGTTTTATAGCTGCTTCTTTACATTTCTGCGCTGCCGACTCTATCTCGGATAACTCCTTCAGAAAGGGATTAGCAGGTGCCGTAGACAACATAGAACGTAACAGTGGTGAAGGTGAAAATTTCAGCACGGGGGTGGGGGGGGTAGTGTCTCTCATGGCTGAGGAGGTAATGGTAAGAGAGGGTATAAATCTGGTTCCCCCTCCGCACTAAGTGGCCCAGGGTCAAAAGGGTCTTCAGTCTCAGAATTATTTGGGACAGCTTTAGCTCAATCATATATATTTTGGCCCTTTGGCCCCTGTTTCTATCTTTTTTCTTTTTTTTTTTTTTCCTTTTTCTAACAATAGCCTCTAAAGGTTTGAGCTGCGCCAACATGGAGTATAAAAACTGCCGTGTCACAATAACAGCATCAGGAATCTCAAAACCTAGCCCTTTAGGTGTCTGTAAGCATTCCCCTACTCGCTCCCACATAGCGCTATCAAGTGCGCCATCTACTGGGAACCAATTACGATGTTATTTTATCAACAGCAGCGATCACATTAGGTGGGTTTTAGTTACACGGTAACCAGCAGCACACAATACCTGTTGCGGTGCTTTTTAATGTAATTTAGCTCTTGCGAAGCCATCTGTCCCATTACAATGATCCTGTAGTTTTCCTGTTCAATGGGTGCAGGTGTTCCTATTTAAGGAATGTAGCCACAAAAACCTTAGTAGAATTAAAAAGCAAACTCACCTAGAGGTTTTCCTCACACAGGGCACCTATCTGCAGGGATGAAGGAGATGCAGACTTCGTAGCCTTTTTCTAGGTATATTCTTTAATCGGCACGCATGTGCGGCATAGCCAAGGAAGCTCTCTTGCTTCTCTCTTTCAAGCAATTATACAGAGCGCGCTCATTCCTGAACTAAAAAGCCAAGGGGGATGTTTTAACATTCTTCTCTGGCGCGTCCACGCTAGTGACTGTTTGTGGTTACGTCCTCTCTCACGTATCCTCCCAGGCGGTTTCCAGCCTGGCTTTTCTGTATGCTCAAGATTCATTTTGCCATGTGGCTTGTTTGGAACACCTGGTCTTTTATCATGTTTATTCTTACATGTTGAACATTAGCTTTACGCTTCTATTTTAGTCTCAATCTATCTTCCATATTGTTGGCACTGCTCCCACAAGGTAGCAAATTCAAAAACTTGTTAGGGGGAGATTCAAAGTGGAACATAAAAAGCCATGGGCTAAAGTTTCTAGGACAGGAAATTCAGTAAATAATAACAGAAATAAAATTTTTAAAGCAAAAAACTAAAACAAGGGAAAGGGAACTAGATAAATGGAGACATTAAAAGAAAATTTAAATAGCCAGAGAGCAAGGAAAATGGAAAAAGAAATAGGGAGCGCAAACTGAATAAGGGACAAAAGAGTCAAATGTGACGGGGCATGTAACAGACAAGAAAGGATTAAAACTCAGGGATAGTCAGCTTAACAAAAGGAGACAGAGAAGGAAACCTGAAAATGCAAAAAGCTACGGTATGGTCATCAGACAACTGAAAATAAGAGACGGTGAACTAAATTACCTGTACAGGTGTAGAAACACTTTTTAAAGCCAAGAGATTGAGAGAGGAAAAAAATTCAAAAACAGAGACAGCAATCTAAATTAATAGAGTTGTGGGAAAAAAAAAATCATAAAAGAAGCACAGGCTGCAGGACTCACGGGAAGGAAATAACAAATAAACATGTTAGCTGGGATAAAATTAAGCACAGAAAACCTAAAAAGCCACATGAGGCAAGACAAGCAAACCTAAAAAATAAAGGCTGAAAAAGAGACTGTCCTGGGTTACAGTGTAAAATGTGCCAAAAGGAAAAAAAAATATTCTATTACCATCTTCAGGAGCTGTTGAGACCAGGTGGGGAGGTGCTCCCTGCCTCCCCCCTCTGGACTATCTCCTGTTAATGGCCCATCAAGGAACTGCCTCACGACTCCCCATCCCATTGTGAGATGCTCCGCCCGGGGAGGGGGGGAAAGGAGCCAAGCAGTCCATGCCAAATAAAAACTGAGATCTCCAACACCCTAGCAGCCTTCTTCCACGGGATTCCCAGAGGAGTTTTTCCCCCCCACTGGAGTTCCAGAGGACAAGAGCTACCTACCTACCACTGGACCTTTGGAGGAAGACCAGACTCTTTTACCTGATTGCTGCTTCCACAGAACTACATCCATCGCTTCAGGAGGACTGCAGCCATCATCTTATCGGACTGCTACTGACTAACAGGGTGTCAGGTTGTATTCCTGACTATCAGTGTAAACCAGTGGGTTGTTTGTTTTTTCCCTGCCTTGTGTTATAAATATATATATATATATATTAGTAAAGAACTGTTATTCCTATTCCCCATATCTTTGCCTGAAGGCCCGTTAATTTCGAAATTATAATAATTTGGAGGGAAGGGGGTTGCACTTTCCATTTCAAGGGAGGCTCCTGCCTTCCTCCATAGACACCTGTCTTTCAAACCAAGACAGAGACGCACATCAAAAGTAAATTCAAAAAGTGACTGGGTACTCAAGAAACTGGAAACTATTAAAAAGAAGGGTAGAGAGCTGGGTCAAAGGAGAGGACAAACAAACAAAAAAAACCTTAAAACCACCACCACCAAACTAGATAAAAGCAGACACAGAAACAAAATTTTTAAAGCCAAGAGACTAAGACAGGAAAGAATGGAACAATAGCCAAAATAACGAGAGGAAAGAACAAAGAGCCACAGCAAAAGAAAATGCCAAGGTAGAAAGAATATCTAAATAGTCAGGGCGTAGAGGAATGTGTCAAAATTAAGACAGCAAATGGGATCTAAGGAGACAAAGTTTTAAAAGGAAATAAGACAAGACAAAAAATTTAAACTCAGTGATGGAGAACTAAAATGGATTAAAAAAAAAGTAAATGAAAGAGCACTAAGTAAAGAAAGGAAATAATAAAAGTAGGCATAAAAAACGAATAAAATATATGGTTACTAGGGAAATGAAAAAGTTATTAAATAGGGACAGCAAACCAACAACAAGTAGAAAGAAAATGGGAATAACATCAGCACTAAGGAAAACTAAGAAATAATTAAAAAACCAGCAAAGGGTATAATCACTGCTACTCTTCATTTCTTTCTCCTCATTTGCCCCAGTTCTCCCTAGTTTCCCCATCTTTGCCTCCGTTGCCCCCGGTCCCCCTCCCTTCTCCTTTTCATCTCTGTTTCCCCTCTCATTTCCCCCCTGTCCAGTGTATGTGATGCTGAACCTGGGCCTTTCTCACAGCTCTTACCTGGAACAGACGACTCCCGTTCTCTCTGTGACTAAAGCCCAATGCCTGCACATCCAGCCAGCTGCGGAGCTACTACCACCAGCAGCAGCGGAGCACCCACCCCAGAGCAGAATGAGCTCCCTGTTGACTTACCAAGAGCGCCACAGCATCCATTGGTCTTTCCTTAACCCCGCCATTACCCTTGCTCCATTCCCAAGCGCTTCTGCCGGACTATCCTAAAGCACACCGAGCTCCCTACTAAATCGCTGAGGGTGCTGGGTCTTTTCCGGGCTTTTCAAAAGCCCACCACGTACCCTGCTGCCTTCCACCATCCAAACTTTGGCAGTTATCATCTCTGTGCAGACCAATTAGGACCCAATTAGGTTAAAAAAAAAAAAAAAAAACAACCAGCAAGTGGAAAAAAAATCCTGACTGGTTTTTTTTTCTTATTAGAATATCTTGGGTTTGGGGGGTGTGTTTGTTTTGGGGTTGTGGTTTGTTGCTTTTTTTATACAAGGCCTGGAAAAGAAAAATACCTCTACTCCAACCACAACATGTTAACAATGCTTACATACTACCCCACAACCAAAGCCACACACATGCACAACGCTCACTTCACTTACCCTACAAACCACCCCTCCCTCTCTGCTCTGCCCTTCGCCCACTGCTTGCCACCACAGGTCTGCGGCTCTCCTCAGGAACAGGGTTCCCGCTGGCCTCCAAAATTGCCCTGCCTTTGAAAACCCCAGCCCGAGGCCCTCCACAGTCGAAACTTTTACAATTAACAGTACCAGACAGGGCAAAAGAAAAAAAAAAAAGACCCGGCACCGTACAGTGCAATGTAGTCTTAGATCACAGTCAAGACCCAGCACAACACAGAACCATATGGTGTGACCCAGTCTTAGACCACAGTCAAGACCCCATGCAATACAAAGCTGTACAGTGTGACACAAGACCCCGTGTGACACGGAGCCGTACGGCGTGATGCAGTCTTATGTCACAGTCAAGACCCGGCGCGACACAGAGCCATAGAGTGTGATGCAAGACCCAGTGCCGTAAGGAGCTGTACAGTGCGACACAATCTTAGATTACAGTCAAGACCCGGCGCGACACAGAGCCATAGAGTGTGATGCAAGACCCAGTGCCGTAAGGAGCTGTACAGTGCGACACAATCTTAGATTACAGTCAAGACCCGGCGCGACACAGAGCCATAGAGTGTGATGCAAGACCCAGTGCCGTAAGGAGCTGTACAGTGCGACACAATCTTAGATTACAGTCAAGATCCGGCGCGACACAGAGCCATAGAGTGTGATGCAAGACCCAGTGCGACACAGAGCCATAGAGTGTGATGAAATATGCAGCCGTACGGTGCAACACAATCTTAGACCACAGTCAAGACCCAGCATGACACAGATCCGTATGGTGTGATGCAGTCTTAGATCACAGTCAAGACCCAGCACAATGTGGAGCCGTACGGTGACACGCAATAGCAGGTGTGACACAGCCCTATGGTATGACAGAGCGCCGTACAGTGCAATGCAGTCTTAGACCAAAGTCAAGGCGTGGTGCAATACAGAGCCATAGAGCATGATGCAAGACACAGCACAATACAGAGCCATACGGTGCAACGCGATCTCAGTCCACACCAGCATGGTGCTGCAATGCAAGATGACTACAATGCCATGCCATACAGTGTCCTACAAAAACAGAACGCTACAGTGCAATACTGTATTAGGTGACCATCAGTACAGATACAGAGCAATACAATACAAAACCAGAACAATGGACATGTGAGAAGCTGGGCTTTAAGACTTAAGCCCATAAGGACACCAGGATGAAAGGCCTGTAGGGCAGCTTTATGGAAGTGGATTTTTCAAGAGCAGATCGTACCCGCCCACATTGCCTCTACAAGGGCGACCCTCCAGGAACATTCACAATGTCAGGCATGCTTTTGGCTCCGATGAAAATAACTGCTCAAGGAGCTTGATAGTGAAGCAGCAAATCACCTGAAACCCTACTGACACACATACCAAGCGCAGAGAGCCCAGGGGGCGAAACAGGGACCTGTGGAAGGCATCGTCTAAGAGATGGAATGCAGATGACACAAATGACACTAAGCCACGGACACAGGCTGGAACGGCCCCGCTCCGCACACGTTCCCATCCCGTGTAACAGACCCCGGGCCCTCTAACCGCTCTCAGACTTAAGCCACCCCTAACAGCCTTGTCCACAACTCCAAATTTAAATGCCCTGCTAGCCCCAGCCACCCACTGCTTTTTGCCCCTTGACTTACCTTTCAGAGGGCAGGGTCCAGAATCCCTCCTCATCAGAAGCACACGATCCGAGTGGGATGCTCCTGCATTCACCAGGTTCTTCATCGTGCAAGACAGAACGCCACCCCTCACAGACATGCCACACGGCATTCATCTCTACCAAATGACACCCA
This sequence comes from Leptosomus discolor, assembly GCF_034619465.1. NCBI lineage: Eukaryota > Metazoa > Chordata > Aves > Leptosomiformes > Leptosomidae > Leptosomus > Leptosomus discolor. Next base: position 36,171 of record NW_028237892.1, read on the forward strand.
CCTTCTAAGTGCTGCTCCCAAGAAATCAGATGTCATGTCCAGCATCTCCCACTGAAACCAGAAAACTGATGAAATATATCACCTGTTATACTCAGAAGTTACCATCCGCTCCACAGTTCCTAGCCTGCCGCTCCTCTCTCATCCACCGACTCGCCTCAAACCCTCAGCCCTTTGAGGAGAGCCCACGGGGCACCTGCAAAGCCCGAGACAAATGCTTAACAGAGTCACCATGTGATCCTCAGCGATTCAAGCTTAACTATGCCGCTTATCGAGTCTCTCGCCTTTTCTCAACGCACTCTTTGTCGTGTGACTTCTCCCACCCTAGAAGGAACGCGGCACCTGCCAAAGAAAGAGAGGAAAGCGTACGCTAAGATACCGCCCAAAGCCTTGGCTCGCTTGAGGCTCTTTCCCTCCGTCTCGGTCGCTTGACCGGCCAGAGTCAGATTCTTTAGTCTGCCTGCCCCCTGTCAAACTCAAACAACGGGGTATGATTCTGGCTACATCAATAATATGACATATCAAACTGCTACCATAGCACAGTGGTCATCGCGCACGTTGCCAGAATTTGCTCTAGCGTGGATCTCTCACTTGACATTTTGATCCGCACCTAGAAAATAAAAACAAATCAGCGTAATCTAGTCAGAACCACTGACAGTCACGTCGCATCTCTGATATCAGACACCTGCCCACCTTTGTCCGGCGCTCGACTTTCCTCTTCTCTTGCCCTTTGGCGTGGGGTTCGTCGCTCCGCATCTGAAAAAGCAACCCAAACAAACCCTTTAAAGCAGTTACCTGCATGCTGACCGGTACCTTGATGAGACCCGAGGCCTATCTTATTTTCGCATGTGCCTTCTAACTACAGCTTAAAAACCACCAATTATTGAGCCCCACGTGTGCGGACTACCACAAATTGCTGCTTCCAGAAGGTGAGACTCCAACCTGAGACACACCCGCAAAACTCTCCGCAAGTCACTGTGGCAGCTGTCTACAGCTACTTGCCTGGAGATGGACTGTACGGTCTTCACCAAAATAATCCGGGCGGATCAAGTTATCACCACACGACAATAGAGTTATGCTACCCTGCCTTTAATATCGCTACATCCCCAGGCAAGGCAGATCCAACCCTGACATGAAGGCCAACAATACACACCAACACCATGAGAAACACGATCGTGAGACGCAATAAGACCACAATCGGATGTGACTCCAGTGAGGAAGACGCTGCAGGCAGAAAAGCCCTATGGAGCCTCAAGGGAGGAAATGCTTCGCAGTCATCACAGAAGAGAGTCGAATGTAGCGCTCCGTTACATGAAGTTATGGTCAAAACAGAGAAGACCGATGCACGAGAATCCTGACTTTGTGACCTACAAACCTAAGGGTGCAAGGAAGACGTCTCAGTCCACAGACAGAGCTGCCGACACAGCCCGGAAGGACGCTGCAAACGAGGAATGCCCAGAACTCAAGAGATAGGAGACCGATCCACGCCTCACGCTTGTTATGTAAGCAAAGAAGCGCCCGACTGACCCTATGCCGATGAGGCTGGGCATTCGAGATGCCAAGGATGGCACCCGAGATGCCCATCTTGCTCCTTGAGCACAAAGAGCAATGAGAACCTCAAAACCAAAAAACATCCAGGACACAGAAGATCAACTAGACAAACCACACAAGAACACAGAGACAGGCCGGAACTACCTTGCCCGGCACACACCACTTGTGTGGAAAAGTAACCCAGCTCCCTTTAACTGTCCAAAAGCAACTGCTCCTGGACAGCCCTCTCCCCTATACTAACTCTAAAATTCCCTCCCCCAAAATCCTAACCTTATCGCCCCACAAACCACCCCCACCAACCCCAGGACCTGCCCCACAACTTAGCATTCGAAGGGCCAGGATCCAAATCCATTCTCAAAGGAAACACATCAGATCAATGGGACACTCCCCTGGTATCCATTTCTTCTTTATCATCTGCAAAATCCAAACAAAACAAAAAAACCCGGTCCTGGCAGACAGCATCGCAGCAGTCACAAACAACCTTTCCCACAACACACACCCCGCCAAAAAGCATGGTGTCATTCCACTCAACTGCTCCTCACCTGCTCCAAAGCCGGATGCTGCAGCCATCATCACTTATGACACCTGGGATACCAGGAAACAAAATTACTGTTGTGCTTACGAGACATCACCAGCCCCGTGATCCTCCTTGCTAATAGCCAGCTCAACTCAAATGCTTGGCCAAGTCCAGAGGCGGCCCACACAGTGCCTGAAAAAACAAAGGTAAGCGCTTAACCAAGTTGCCATGTAATATTTGGCTCTTAGACGCTGACCCAGCACACAGCCTCAGCTTCTCGGATGGCTCATTGGCGTGCAGCTTCGTCCTTCCGAGCCCATGTGTGGTACCTGCGAAAAACGAGGCAAAAAACGTGTTCTGAGCTACTGCCCGAAACAGACGCGTGCCCACAGCAACACCTAGCTCTTGCTCCTTTACCTCACCCCCTCCCTGGTCCGGTCTCCGTCATTTTGGGTGGCCGCATTGAGGCTCGGGTACCACCTGTAAAACACAAACAACAAGGGACGCCTAAAACTTCACCAACAATATGAAAACTGAAAAATAACCGCTACTTCACCAACTAGCCACAGCTCACCTTGCCAGAGTCAGCACCGGCACCAGCATCCCGCTTTGCACATCGCTGCGCACGTTCACATTAAAAAAAAGAAAAACATAAATGTAGCCACATAGCCACCAGTCACAACTTCCCTCCAACACCCTGCACCAACTCACCTTCTTACAGGGCTCTGCTCACTGCCTCTGTTGCTCTTCAAAGAGCTACTTATCCCTCTGCATCTAAAAAACCCAAATTGTTACACAGTTTACCCAGGTGCCAATCAAGAGCTTCACAATTCCAGAGCTCTCATCTCTGCTTCAGAGTACCACCTAGAGGCCAGGGGCAGCCTGCCATTCAAAACAACACACCCAGCTTAGAGGCACGCACACAAGTCTTAACACCTTTGAGATGCAATCTGCTTCGCTCCCACTCAACAGCCCCTCCCAGAAGGCTCCCATCCTCTCTGTAGAACACTCCCGAAATGACTGGCCGCCCAGCCTGCCACCGGCTACTCAACCCAATATGACTGTACAACCGTTGCCTAAACGGTTTATGGATATCAAAATGTTAACCAGAGACACTTATCGCTATACCACCTACACTTGACTCTACAGCCCCAGGCAGAGCAGCTCCAAGCCACACACGCACACAGACAAAGTGAGACCAACGCTACACAGAACTCTACAAACGAGGTGATGCAAAGATGAGAGAAAGCTATTGGCAAGAAGGATGACTCCCGAATGAGTTGCGCTGTCGGGCAAGACGACCTACAGAGCCGTAATGCAAGGTGAGGAGTTTCTACGGCAGCCCCAGAAAAAAAAAAAAAAAGGGCAGGAACCTAATGGCCCGTTCCGAGAAGTTACGGTCAAAACCGAGACGACTGATGTGCAAGAAGCCTGTCTTCAAGACCTAAGAATGTAAGGATGCAGGGAAGAGGTCTCAGTCCGCAGAAACGGACAGCTAGCGATCAGAGTTGCCGGCACAGCCCAGAATCACGCCGCAAATGAGGATGGCCTGGAAAAGTCCAAGACGCAAGACATATCCACGTTTGAAACTCCTCGCGCAAAAAAAGAAAAAAGAAATGCCCAACTGGCACTACATCACCCAGTACAGGCATTTGAGACCACAGGGATGACGCCCAAGACGTCTGGCTTGCTCTTCAAGTGCAAAGCGGAATGAGGACATTGAGACCCGAGAAATTTCCTAGACACAGTGAATGGACTAGACAAACTACACAACACCACAGAGACAAGCTGGAACTGCCCTGCCCTTGCTCATCTGGTGCCAAAACGTAACCCATTCCTTTCCCTGCCCAAGGAGACCTGTTCCTGGACAGCCCTCTCCCCTGTGTTCACTTTAAAATCCCCTCCACGAAATTCCCAAACTTATCTCCCGCCTACTCCACCGTCCCCTACCTCCAGCACCTGTCCTGCAACTTAGCTTGCAGAGGGCCAGGGATCCAAATCCATCCTCAGCAAAAGAAACACGTGAGCCAAATGGGACTCTCCCACAGACTCCAAATTCCTCTTACTCGTCTGTAAAATCCAAACGAAAAACCAAAATATTGCTGCCAGACAGCATTGGACCAGTCAATGCCAACCTCTGACAAAACACACCCCCCCACACCCCCACCCCACCCCCACCCAAGAAGGGCCATGTCATTCCACTCCTCACCTGCTCCGCACCAGTTCGAAAGCTAGGCACTGCAGCCTTTGTCGATCGTGGCACCTGAGATACCAAGAAATAAAACTACTGTTGTGCTTGTGAGAAGTCACTGGCCCCGCAACTCTCCTCACTAATAGCCAGCTCACCTCAAACACGCATCCTATTCTAGAAGTGGCCTGCACATCACCTGCGAAAGAAAAGGTAAGTGTTTAACCAAGCTGCCATGTGAGACTTGGCTCTTAGATGCCGACCTAGCACACAACAGCCTCAGCTGCTCGGACGGCTCATCGGCATGCAGCTTCATCCCTCCGAGCCCATGTGTGGCACCTGCGAAAAACGAGGCAAAAACCAAGGCAAAAAATGTGTGCCGAGCTACTGCCCAAAACCGATGCCTGTCCGCAGTGATGCCTAGCTCCCGCTCCTTTACCTCACCCTCTCCCCGGTCCAGCCTCTGTCATTTCGGGCGGCTGCGTTGAGGCTCGGGTACCACCTGTAAAACACAAACAACAAGGGATGCCTAGAACTTCACTGACAATACAAAAACTGAAAAATAACCGCTACTTCACCCACTAGCCACAGCTCACCTTGCCAGAGTCAGCACTGGCACCAACATCCCGCTTTGCACATTGCTGCACACCTTGAAAGAAAAAACACCAAACCATAATGTGGCCACATAGCCACAACTTCCCTCCGACACCCTGCACCGACTCACCTTCTTACAGGGCTCCACTCGCCTCCTCTGTCGCTCCTTAAAGAGCTACTCATCCCTCTGCATCTGAAAAAAAAACCCCAAATTGTTACACAGCTTACCCAGGTGCAGATCAAGAGCTTCACAATTCCAGAGCTCTCATCTCTGCTTCAGAGTACCACCTAGAGGCTAAAGGCAGCCCGCCTTTAAAAACAACACACCCAGCTTAGAGGCACACACTCACGAGCCTTAACACCTTTGAGATGCAATCTGCTTCGCTCTCAACTCAACCGCCCCTCCCAGAAGGCTCCCATCCTCTCTGTAGAACACCCCCGAAATGACTGGCTGTGCAGTCTGCCACCAGCTACTCAACCCGAGATGACTGTACAACCGTTGCCTAAATGATCTAGGCATATCAATGCGTTAACCAGAGATATAGCACCTACCCGTGACTCTACAGCCCCAGGCAGAGCAGCTCTAAGACACACACACACACACAAAGACAAAGGGAAACTAACGCTACACAGAACTCTACAAAAAAGGTGACACAAAGATGAAAGAAACCTCTTGGCAAGAAGGATGACACCCGAATGAGTTGCGCTGTCGGGCAAGACCTACAGAGCCGTGAGGTAAGGAGGTTCTATGGCAGCCTCTAGAAAAAGATTTGAACATAATGGCCTGTTATAAGAGGTAACGGTCAAAACACAGGTGATGTGTGCGCGAGAAATGTGGCCTCAAGACCTATGAGCATAACTATGCAGGGAAGAATTCTCAGTTTGCAAAAACCAACAGCTAGTGAGAAGAGCTGCCGATGCATTCTTGAGCGACATGGCAGATGAGGACCGCCCAGTAACTTCCGAGATGCGAGACCCATCCGCGCTTTAAGCTTGTTATGCAAGAGAAGCGATGCCAAACAGGCACTATGCTGGCATGTACAGGCAGCAGAGACCCCAGGGATGGCGCCCGAGATATTCATCTTGCTCCTTGAGCAGAAAAAGGAATGAGGACATCGAGACCCGAGACACATCCAAGACAGAAGACCGACTGGACAAACTACATAACAGAGACAGGCTGGAACTGCCCTGCCTGACGCATCCTAGTCTGGCGCAGAAAACTAACGTGGCTCCCTTTACCTGCCCACAGGGAACTGTCCCTGGACAGTCCTCTCCCCTGGGCTAATTTTAACTCCGTCCCTGCAACTTCCAGCCTTGCCCTGTCCTCGGCCCTGGCCCCTCAACTTAGCTTTCAGAAGTCTAGCTGTCCGAATCAATTCTTGACCAAAAAATCAACCACATTAGCTAACTCAGATGCTGGTGTGATCCCCAGGTTCCTCCGTCATGTGCAGAAAAAAACCCCACCAAATAACAAATTCTGTGATCAGTAATCACCACATCAGCCAACACCAACCTCTGTCACAACACCCCCTTCACTGGAAGCACCACGGTGTTCTGCTCACCTGCTCCGATTGCAGTGTTGGATGCTGCAGCCATCGTTGCTTGTGGCACCCGAGATACCCAAAGATGTAAAATTACCGTTGAGCTTGCGAGAAGTCACCGGCCTCGTGAGCCTCCTCGCTACTACACCAGCTCACCTCAAATGCTCATCCAATTCCACAAGCAGCCTGCGCACACCTGCAAAACTAAAGAGAAACACTTCACTGAGTTTCTGCAGGATACTTTGCTCTTACACACCAACTCATCCAACAACTACCTTGCCCGCTCGGACCGGCTGTCAACGTGAAGCTTCACCCCTCTGAGGCTGTAGAACTTCATCACCTGAAAAAAAAAAAAAAAAAAGGCAAATAACTCATGCCGAGATACTGCCCAAACTGCAGCTGGGCCCCATCCATTCCCATCTCCTGCTCCTTTACCTCACCTGCTCACCAGCCCTGCCTCTGCCCTTTACTGGTTGCTACATTAAGGCTTGCGTACCACCTGTAAAACACAAACAAGGGATGCTTATAACATCATTGACAATGAGATGCCTAAAAAATAGCTGCTACTTCAGCCCACTAATCATTACTCTCCTCTCCCATCCCACTTTGCTCATTGCTTTGTGCCTTCAAAATAAAAAAAAAACTTGAAACCTATAAGCTAATCAGACAACCACCGGTCACATCTCCCCTCTGACAATACATGCCGACGCACCTTCTTCCATCCCTCCGCTCGCCTCTCCTTCATTGCCCTTTAGCGCGCAGCTCGTTCCTCTGCGTCCAAAAAAGCGATATCAAACAAATCGCCCAGGTGCTATCAAAAGCTTAACAATTCCAGAGATCTCATTTCCACTTAGGAATGCCATCTGGAGGCCAAATACAGCCTGCCACTAAAAACATCTGGTCACCTCCCATGTCTCTGCATAGCACTACAGAAATAACTCTCCTCGCTTGGTGGCTATACAGCTACTTACACTGAAGCGGACCACTCAAAATCAGAGATGCTGACATGGCCCGGAACAACGACACCAAACCACACCGACTGGAAACTTCCAAGACACGAGACCTATCCGAGCTTTAAGCTTGTTATGCGAGAAAAGACGTGCCCGAGTGGCACCGTGCTGACGAGTATGGGCATTCGAGACCCTAGGAATGGTGCCTGAGGCACGTGAAGTGCTCCTCGAGCACAAAGAGCAACAAGGACATCGAGACCCGAGAAAGGTCCGATACACAGAAGACACGCTACACAAGCTACGCAGCTACAGGCTGGAAGAGTCCTGCCTGGCACAAGCTAGTATTGTGCCAAGAGCAACCCGCTCCCTTTACCTGCCCAAAGGGGATGGTTCCTGGACAGCCCTCTCCCCACGCCAATTTTGAAACCCCTCCTTACAGCTCCCAACCTTGTTCCCTCCTCCCAGAACCCCCTCCCAAACACCAGTCCCTCCACTTAGCTTTCGGAGGGCCGAGGCTCTGAATCCATCCTCAACAAAATACTACATCAGCCAGCCAGGATGTTCCTCAGTTACCAGGTTCCTCTTCATCTGCACAGAAATGGTACCAGCAGTAAGTATCAACACAGACTTCGTCCACAACATTCTTCTGCTCAAAAGGAACGTGGCCTTCCTCTCGTCTGCTCCAATGTCAGCCTCGGATGCTGTAGCCATCATCGCTTGTGACACCTAAAATGCCAGAAGACGGAAAACTACCATTGCGCTTCTAAGAAATCACATAATTTGTCATCTCACAGATGCATACAAGATGTTCACCCTAACCCCTGTTAGCTAACCTCGCCAACAGTCCTATTATAGAGAGAAGGTAACAACGATTAACACAGTGTACAACAAGTAGTCGTATAGCTCGATAGTTCCATCTTCAATAAAGTCAGGAGTTCCAAAAAAGCATGATACACCTAGATTAAATAAAAAAAGCACACTATTAAGCCCTCATCCCAGCCCAGAAGACTCAAAACAAAATTATTGACCTAAAAAAAAAAAACAAACCTGTATACAAGCATACTTTCTGAGATAAATACAGCTGAACCTTGACCAATCCTGAAGCTCTTACCTCAGACAGAGTTCTCTGCTTCTTTAAACATCAAAACATATCTGCCCAAATATTTTAGAGAGGTCAAAACCTGCCACTACTTGAAGGCCCAGCAGAGCACTGACCTCAGAGAAGGCCCAGAGCAGAATGACCTCGCTGAGTAGAGCCCCGGGGCTCATATACTCCAGGACCTGCCCACCACCCTTCCCGCAATCACCTGGGAAAGGGGCAGGGCCAACCCCCACAACACATAAAGGTGACTGGAGGAGCAGCAGGGAGTTTTCTCAGCTGTCTTCAGTTTGTGGGGTGCAAATTGTCAAATGGAGAAAGCCACCTGTACCAGAAACAAATATTCCTGCTCTTTTACTGCAGCTACATTAATTGCATCAGCAATGTGACTGGATAGGGAATTCTAAAGAAAAAAAAATTATTTTTCTGGGGTGTAGGTAGGAAAAAAGATAGATGCCCTATGAAGCTGTGTAGGAAAGTAGCTCATTAAATACAACAGCAAGATTATTATCAAAAATTATGTGCTTTCCTTTATCTATAAAACAAACAAAATGGAAGCAATAGCAAATTAAAATAGGCAGATAAAAAGGAAATTTTGAAGGAAGGATTAAGAACAGAGCATGGCAGGGGAGAGAAATAGGGTCAGCAAACGAAATAAGTGAAGATATTAAATAAAGGTGATGAAGGTGAAGATGTGCAGGAAGACATAAGCCACACGAACACGGACCCGGATAAATGGAGACACAAAGAGAAAATTTAGAGGGAGACTTGGAAATGCCATTTTCACAAGCAATGAGGAAGAATGAAGTAAGCTGGTGGGGAGACAGAAAGGAAAGGTACAAGGTGACAGTTTACAGAGCAATGCTAGCAGAAGACAGAAAAGCTTTGGGGAACCAGAAAGCCTGAAAGGCAGACAGAGGCAGGGACAGGCAAGGAGGCAAGCAGAGATCTGGAAAACCGTGGGAGGGATGGGCCGGGATCCATGTGAGGCGACACGTGGCTCCTGGTGCCAACGGCAGACCTCCAGCACCCCAAAGCTTATCTCTCTGTCTCTGCCCCTTCCTCCTCCACAGTACCGGCTGCCTGACCTTAGGAGTAGGCAGTGGGTGATTCAATGCACCTCTCCCATGATGTTTCCTGGACACGCAGCAGCTCAAGTGTGTGGCCGACGGAGGCAGCAACGTCCTGGTGTCGTGTGCTGGTCGGGTGCTCTGTTGGGGATGGCTCCTTCCTTGCCACAGTGTAACGGGTCTGTGTGGCAAGGTTTTGGTAGCAGGGGGGTTACAGGGGTGGCTTCTGTATGAAGTTGCTAGAAGTTTCCCTTATGTCGGATATAGCCAATGCCAGCTGGCTTTAAGACGGACCTGCCGCTGGCCAAGGCTGAGCCAATCAGCAAGAGTGTTTTTCGCCTCTGTGATAACATATTTAAGAGAGTGAAAAAGTTGTTGTGCAGCAGTAATTGCAGCGAGTGAGAGGAGCGAGAATATCTGAGAGAAACATCCTGCAGACACCAAGGTCAGTGAAGAAGGGGGGGAGGAGATGCTCCAGGTGCCACAGCAGCGATTCCCCTGCAATGTGTGGTGAAGACCATGGTGAAGCAGGTTGTCCCCCTGCAGCCCATGGGCGGAGGAGCAGATGACTGCCTACACCCCATGGAGGGCCCCCACATCAGAGTAGGTGGCTACCTAAAGGAAGCTGTGACCCCGTGGGAAGCCTGCACTGGAACAGGCTCCTGGCAGGACCTGTGGTCTGTGGAGAGAGAGAAGTCCACGCTGGAGCAGGTTTGCTGCTAGAGACCCCGTGAGGGGGGCTCATGCTGGAGCAGTCGGTTCCTGAAGGACTGCACACCATGAAGGAGACCCCCGTTGAGGCAGTTCATCAAGGACTGAACCCGTGGGAAGACTCAGGCTGGAGAAGTCACAGAGGACCTTCTCCCATGAGGGGGACCCCACATTAGAGCAGGGGAAAAGTGTGAGAAATCCTCCCCCTGAGGAGGAAGAAGCAGCAGAAAACAACAGTGTGATAAACTGACCCTAACCCCCATCCCCTGTTTTCCCCCCTGTGCCACTGGAGGGGAGGAGGGAGGAAAATCGGGATCAAAGTTATGCCTGGGAAAGGAGGGAGGGGTGGGGGGAAGGTGTTTTAAGATTTGGTTTTATTTCTCATTACTCCTCTCTGAGTTAATTGGTAATAAATTACATTTCCTTTCAGTTGAGTCTGTTTTGCCCGTGACTGTAAATGCTGAGTGATCTCCCTGTCCTTATCTCAACCCCACGAGCCTGTTATTTTTCTTTTTTTTCCCTCTCCTCTCTCCTGTCCAGTTAAGGAGGGGGAGTGATAGAGTGGCTTTGGTGGGCACCTGGCATTTTGGCCAGGGTTAACCCACCACACACGGGGACTGGCTGCTCCTTGCTGGGGACAGCTCCTTGTGGAAGCCCCTTTGTTTGACTCCTCAGCCAGTTCCTGCAGCTGGGCATGCCCAGGCAGTCCCCTTCCTAGCCCACAGCAGGGCCAGCCCTACCGTCAACCTCACTGTCCACACCTGCCCCAGCTCCAGCTAGAGTCCATCAGGAACAAGGGCCTGGCAAAAGCACACTGGCCCCTCCCTGGCACCTGCCCACAGCCACAGGCTCTGTACCCAGGGGCTTGAAAGCCATCCAGGGGCACAAGAAAAGTTTACTCATTCCTGCTCAGAACAAATCCTGGCACCGAGTCAGCTATAAGGCTCGGTGCCCAAACGCAGCAGGACAGTGGGAGACAAGAGAAGAGGAGAAGCAGGAGGAAGATAGAGAAGAGGTGGGGGACAGGCAACAGGGAAACCAGACGCTGTCGATGGGAGAGGGACGGGAAGCGGGGCAACAGTAGAGAGAGAGGAGAGCTGAGAGATTTAGCAAAAAAAAAAAAAAACCAAACAGGGAGAGATGGAGGAATATATGAGAGAGGGGGAGCAGGAGAGAGAGGCCAAAGGGACCAGCAGGACAACAAGGTAGAGACAAGACGAGGGACAAAGGAAAAATATAAAGTGATAAGGGAAAAGAAGCAGAAGCAAGAACTAACACATAGGGTCAGGAAGAAATAAAGAGGGAGATTTAGGACAGTGAACTGCACTAGTACATGTAGTAGATACATGGCTTTCATTTCCATTTCATTTTATACATATAAATGAGTATTATTGTCTCTCTATATATGAGAGACATTTTTCACTATTTGAACACCTCACACCCATATTTACATGTTTTAATATTTTTTTAATCCCCCCTCATGAATTTTCAGGTGGGTTTTGGCTATGATTCCCCCACACACCTTTTTTGGGGGAACTCCACAACCCCCCTCATCCCCTACTCACCCGCTACTCTGCTGCATCATCACTCCCTGTGATACTTAGAAGCCCAAGTGACATCACACACACAAGCCCCTTTTTATTCACTCAGAAAAAGAGAGTCACAAAATGAGGGAAACTGCCCCAACCAGCAGCTCATTAACTCTGAGAACACTATTTACATACGTACGAACCTCCACCCCATAAAAGGGGAGCTCTGCTAGAAAAATAAAGGAGGGTAGCCCCCCCAGATGGCTGCAGGCCCCTCCCAGCCCCTATCCCACAGGCTGGTGGCTGCCCCATGGTGGGGCAGGGAGCGCGCCAGAGGATAGTGCCACTTTTCTTGCTCAGGCTCTGCTCTGCAATGGTCAAACCCAGGCTTGGGGGGTGATCGATTACGCACCACAAGATGCTTACAGACACACACCTAGAAAACAAAAATCCCAAATATATTGCAGCATATTAAAAAAATAGTACAGAAGAAAGCAGAGGAATTAATTCAGAATAAGGGATAGGATAGTAGTCAAGCTAGAGGAGGATTCTAGGTAAACAGGTCCACTCAAAATACAACACATCCTTTAAAAGCCATTTGAACACTTAAAAGCAGTATTAAGACTAGAATCATCGAATGGTTTGTGTTGGAAAGGACCTTAAAGACCATCTAGTTTCAACCCCCCCTGCCACGGGCAGGGACACCTTCCACTAGACCAGGTTGCTCCGAGCCCCATCCAATCCGGGCTTGAACAATTCCATGGGAGAGGGCAGCCACAGCTTCTCTGGACAGCCTGCTCCAGTGTCTCACCACCCTCATAGCAATTCTTCCTAATATCCACTTGGCCCGCCACCACTTGGCCCAAAAAAGACAGTGACAGGTGGCAGGCCAGAGGGACAAGGAAAGACAGGATGAAGGACAGAGCAACATAGAAAACAGGTGACTGACGGGGAGCCAGAAAGCAGGAAACTCTGAAAGAGTCAGGGGCACAGGGAGCTGGATATCGAGATAGGGAGATGAGAGCAACAGAGCATGACAGGGACAGAGGTGAAGTAAAAATAACAGGAACGGGGAGAAGCACAAAGGGTCAGAGAAAGAAAGAGATGAACAGCAAGGAGGAACGGGACAGTGAGATACAGAATGAAAAACACAGTGACAGTAAGCAAGACAAAGGGGCATAGAGAGACAAGGAAAAAAGAAGGAGAGCTACCAGAGGACTGAAACAAAATTTGGAGCTTCCAAACCCCCTTGCTTTCTAACGCTTCTCACAGAGGCGGGAGGCTAGGTCCGGCCAGGTAAGGATTCCGAGATGAAAACTCAGTAACAAGAGTGTTATTAAGCAGGCATTCTTTATTGCAGCACTGTGGATTGCTCCACCGGGGTGGTTTCACAAAGCAGTTTAAGTAGAGTTTAATCCATCCATATTCATTACATATTCAGTACTTTCCTAGAATTCATTACTACATGTTGATGATCTTGGAACATATTTTTCGTTACCCCGATCTCATGGTTTACTTGTGTATATTTCCAAGTTCCTGTTATTTACATTTGGCGGTATACCTATATCTTCCAATCACCAAAGGTCATTCTTCTTCCTTGGCACAAACACATGATAAGTTACCCATCTCTTTGACTGATCTCTGACAGATAAATTAAGAGGGACATCTAACCAGCTGCACCGCCCAGAAGAGATGCCACCGAAACACACCATCGAAAGCCAGACAGAAATAAAGTACTTTGGAGCACTCCGTCCAAACATGGGGAAAAACACCCCTAACATTCAGTGGCCTCTCTTTTTAAATATTTAGAACAAATACTGAACTGCTTAAATACCCCTCATAAACCACACACTGCGGCTATTTGGCAGTTACAGTTTAAACAACACAAGTCCATTTGTAAGTTACACAATTTTAACTTTTTTTTTCCTGTCATAAATCAAACTTATAAAAAGTCAGTGAGATGAGAGATCCCCCATATGGTTTCACTTTTTTTGGAAAAAAAAATAGAATCGTGGAATCATTGTGGTTGGAAAAGACCTTTAAGGTCATCACGTCCAACCGTTATCCTAACACTGCCAAGCCCACCACTGAACCATGTCCCTCAGCACCACACCTATAAGTCTTTGAACACCTCCAGGGATGGTGACTCCACCACCTCCCTGGGCAGCCTGTTCCCATGTCTAACCACTCTTTCGGTAAAGAAATTCTTCCTAATATCCAATCTGAATCTCCCCTGGTGCAGCTTGAGGCCATTACCTCTTGTCCTGTCATTAGTTACTTGGGAGAAGAGACCCACCAGCCTCACTACAACTTCCTTTGAGGTAGCTGTAGAGAACAAGAGGGTCTCCTCTCAGCCCCCTCTTCTCTAGGCTAATCAATCCCAGTTCCCTCAGGAGCCCCTCATAACACATGTTTTCATGACCCCTCTGCTTCATTCCCCTTCTCTGGACCTGTTCCAGGACCTCAACGTCTTTCCTACACTGTGGTGCTCAAAATTGCACACAGCACTCAAGGTGGGGTCTCACCAGTGCTGAGTACAGGGGCACGATCACTCCCCTGCTCCTGCTGGCCACACCATTGCTGATACAGGCCAGGATGCTGTTGGCCTTCTCGGCCACCCGGGCACACTGACAGCTCATGTTCAGCCGACTGTCAACTAGCACCCCCGAGTCCTTCTCTGCAGGGTAGCTTTCCAGCCACACTTTCCAAAGCCTGTAGCGCTGCATGGGGCTGTTGTGATCGAAGCGCAGGACCCGGCACTTGGCCTTGTTAAACTTCATGCAACTGATCTCAGCCCATCGATCCAGCCTGTCCAGATCCCTCTGCAGAGCCTCTCTACCCTCAAGCAGATCAACAGCCCTACTTAAATTCGTGTCATCTGCAAACTTGCTGAGGGTGCACTCGATCCCCTCATCCAGGTCGTTGATAAAGGTATTAAACCGGACCGGCCCCAATACTGAGCCCTGGGGAACTCTGCTTGTGACTGGTCGCCAACTGGATTTAACTCCGTTTACTAAATCTCTCCAGGCTTGGCCATGCAGCCAGTTTCTAACCCAGCAAAGAGTATACCTGTCTAAGCCACGAGCCACCAGCTTGGCCAATAGGATGTTGTGGGAAACTGTGTCAAATGCTTTACTGAAGTCCAGAGATACAACATCCACAACTTTTCCCTCATCCACTAGGCAGGTTACCTGATCATAGAAGGAGATCAGGTTGGTCAAACAGGACCTGCCTTTCATGAACCCGTGCTGGCTGGGCCTGATTCCCTGGATGTCCTGCACTTACCTTGCGAGCACACCCAAGATGAACTGCTCCATAATCTCGCCCGGTACCTAGGTCAGGCTGACAGGCCTGTAGTTCCCCAGATCCTCCTTCTGGCCCTTCTTGGAAATGAGCGTCACATCAGCAAGCCTCTGGTCTTCCGGGACTTCTCCTGTTGATCAGGATTGCTGATAAATGATGGACAGTGACTTGGCAAGTTCTTCCACCACCTCCCTCAGCACTCTTGAGTGTATTTCATCCAGTCCCATAGACTTGTGAGTGTCCAAATGGCAGAGCAGGTCATTAACTACTACTTCCTGGATTATGATGGAATTCTCCTGGTCTCCATCCCTGTCCTCCTGCTCAGGGGGCTGATTACCTTGAGGGTAACTACTCTGACTATTAAAGACTGAGGCAAAGAAGGCTTTAAGTACCTCAGCCTTTTCCTCACCCTAATAACAAATCCCCAGTGCTGTAATACCTAAGGCTACCAAACATGACTGGCAGATGTGCCAGGAAAAAAAAATTTTAAAAACCACCAAAAAAAACCCCACTAACCTTGACCGCTCTTAGTACAGATGTCAGTATCTCAGTCAGGTTTTCACATACCCCTAAAAGATATTTTAAAAGCTAACAGACTGAAAAAACATAAAGCTTTTATTGTGAAAACAGTCCGTTTCTTCAGAACACCCGAACTCTTACACACAGTTTCTTTCCTCTTGGGCTACAATACAATTCTCACAGAATCATTTCTTAGTAAGTGCACAGAAACAGAAGAATATGCACTCTCAGAAAGAGAAAATAAACAGAGGCAAGTACATTTTTCATAGGCCTAACATGCTCCAGGATAGACACTATTTTATTTGTTCAGTCATGACGGAGCAGTGGGGAAAGTAGCAAAAGTGAAGACAAACAGCAGCAACGTTAAGTTTAATCCAGCTTTAATTCTGATCACATCTTTAAGAGACTCTCCAAGTCTACACTTCAGTCCTATGAAGGACTAGTCCTTTTTTGGAAGGACAAGCTTTTTTTATGTAAAAGTCCTAGACTGAGGACTCCACAGAACAGAACGTGGACTGAACCACAGGACAAGCAGTCATCAACGCTGTAACAAAAGAAAAAAAAAAAAAAAAGAATTATAAACCAATTTAAACATCACTTTCCATCCTGTTTCTTTGGTTATGTTTCTACCGGCGTCTAGGTGCTCAAAAGTTCACTGTCCTGACACCACAGGTTACTGACAATGTATTCGGGCATCTAAAAATAAAAGGCCATCTCCATCTCACCCATAAAAATAGGGTGAACCAACAGAAGAGAAATAGACAAGGTAACAGGCAGCTCTTACTTTATCACAGATGAGTCTCTTCCTTTACCTGGAATGAAAACATTTCAAACTCCCAAAGGCCCCCTTGGGGAACAAGCTGTGCTCTGTTAATGGCACTTCATCACCAGCTTTTCTGCCCTGGCAGCAGATGGGCCAGGCTTGGATGGGGAGGGGCAGGGGGACCCTTCCACTCGCCCTGGTCCCTCCACACTCACCCAGCCCCACATGGGCTATCGCCCGAGCAACGACTGCAGCTGCTTGCGCAGGATTTCCCTCACAGGACGTGGAAGGTGAAACTGGGAAGAGGCTGTGGAACAGGAACCTCTTGGTCAGGTTGCCCGGCCAGCGGTGAGAAGACCAGGCAGGGGAAAAGCCTCACATGGGCAAAAACCTCTCACGGAGGCATGGACAAGTGGATAGGGAGAGGCATATACAGGTGCATACATGTTGCACATTCTAATACCTAATAATCTCACCTTCAGTCATATTAAGGGAAAAGCTGTCAGCCAAAAAAAAAAGTTTCCATCCTGCACAAAGTCCAGAGTTCGAGGAAAATCCAGTGCAGCTAGAATAAAACAAAAAATTCAGTTAAAAAAAAAAATCTGTGTTTTTAAAGCATCTTGCCACCCCTGAACACTCAGTATAAAATTACTGACATCAAAACCAACAAACTGGCATCCAACGGCACTCTCTACTCTATGTGCTGCTGGACCTTGCCTAGTCCCGCAGCTATTACCTCACACAGATGCTTCCGCTTCTCACCATGACCAAACCCCAATGCCCACACAGCCCAGCCAGCTCCCGAGCTGGCAGCACCAAAAGAACACCCACACCACAGCAACCTCGGAGCAGAATGAGCTCCCTGAGCAGAGACCGGGGCTCATATACCCCAGACCTCGACTACCACCCTTCCCACAATCACAGGGAACTGAATAAACGGAGACACCGAGAGAGGGAGACCTAGAAATGCCATTGTCACAAGCAATGGGGAAGAATGAAACCAGAGCTGGTGGGGTGACAGAAAGGAAGAGACATAGAAAGGAAAGTTAGAAGGTGACACTTTACAGGGTAATGCTAGCAGAAAAGCAAAAAGCTTTGGGGAAGCAGACAGAAGCAGGGACAGGCAAGGAGGCAGGCAGAGACCTGCAGAACCAGAGCAGGGATGGGCCCAGACACACACGAGGGGACACGTGGTTCCTGGTGCCAACGGCAGACCTTCACCACCCCGAGGCTTTTCTCTCTGTCTCTGCCCCTTCCTCCTCCACAGTACCGGCTGCCTGACCATAGGAGTAGGCAGTGAGTGACTCAAGGCACTTCTCCCATGAGGTTTCCTGGACATGCAGCAGCTCCCACTTGCAGCCAACAGAGCCGCCAAGGTCCTGGTGCCATGCGCTGGTGGCGTGCTCTGTTGGGGATGGTTGGGAGGGATCCTTCCTTGCCACAGGGACCGGCTGGAGACAGCTGCCTGTGGAAGCCCCTTGGTTTGACTCCTTAGCCAGCTCCTGCAGGCAGGCATGCCCAGGCAGCCCCCTTCCTAGCCCAAAGCAGGGCCAGCCCCATCATTAGCCTCACTGGCCACACCTGCCCCAGCTGGAGCCCATCAGGAACAGGGGCCTGGCCAAATCCCCACAGCACATGGCCCCCTCCCTGGCACCTGCTCACAGCCACGAGCTCTGCACCCAGGGGCTTGAAAACCATCCAGGGCACACAGAAGGCAGGAAAAGTTCACTCACTCCTACCCAGAGCAAACCCTGGCACTGAGCTGGCTACAAGGCTCAGTGCCCAAACGCAGCAGGACAGCAGGAGACAAAGGAAAAGCAGGAGGAAGGTAGAGAAGAGGTGGGGGACAGGCAGCCAGTAAACGGGATGCTGCAAACAGGAGAGGGACCGGGAGCAGGACAGTAGCATAGAGAGAGGAGTACTGGGACACTGAGCAAAAAACCCAGGGAGAGATGGAGGAATACATAAGAGAGAGGAGGAGCAGGAGAGAGAGTCCAAAGGGACCAGCAGGACCACAAGGCAAGGACAAGACGAGGGACAGGCAAATATTGTAAAGCAATAGGGGAAAAGAAACAGAGGCAAGAACTAACACATAGGGTCAGGAAGACAAAAAGAGGGAGCCTTACGAAGACAATGTAAAAAGTGACACCATTTCCACCCACTCCTGACTTTGACATTTTCCCTGACACTCCATCTCAGCCTCCACTTTCTTCCAGCCCTGCCACCTCCCCCTAGCTTGAGGGGAAGCCCCAGTGCAATCAGGAAGGTGGTAGGCTGTCCATCAGGCTCCCACAGCAAAGGGGCCAGGACAGAAAGGCATAGCTGGCCCTCCCCATCCCTGGGCAGCCTTTTCCCAGGCAGCGGAAGGAGCAACAGGCAGGGCAGCAAAGATGGACCAGGATGTGCATGGGAGAACATGTGACTCACCCCAGCTCCCAGCACTGGCTCAGACCTTCAGTGCCCCAACACTTTTCTCTCAACTCCCCTCCACTGCCAGGCTGGCCAGCGGCTCACACACAGCCGATGCAGGCACCAAGCTCTTGGCAACACATGCTGGTGGTCTGCTCCATCACGGACAGCTCAGAGGAACCCTTCTTTACCACAGGGACCAGCCATTCCATGCTGGAGGCACCTCCACCTCCTCCTCAGCCAGTTCCCCTTTACCAGCTCCCTCAGGCAGCCCCTTTATAGCCCACATCAGGGCCAGCCCTGCCATTAGCCCCACTGGCCACACCTGGAGCCCATCAGGAACAGGGGCCACAGGCAAGAACAAACACCCAGGGACAAGGAGCTCAGAAGAGGGAGATGTAGGAAGAAAATGTAGAAAGTAATGCTGCTTTTCAACTCTCCCACCCACCCCTGCCCTTGGCAAAGCCTGTTGGAAACCATGAGGCTTCGGGGTGCCCCTGCTGGGTGCCCCCCATTTCCCCTGACGTCTACTGGTGATGGCATTTTGGGGTAGTCTTAGGGATTTGGGGCCCAAGGAAGTGCCAGAGCAAAGTTCGGAATGTTAACAGTTTATTGGTGCTGTACATCTGGAGCAGCAATACTTGGAGAGGTGGGGGCAAGGCAGCTGCATGGAGCGGGGACAAGGCGGGGACAATGCATGCCCATGGGAGGCAGGTGCAAGGCAGAAGCACAGGGCGAGGACAACAGCGTGAGCTATGCACACCCATAAAGAGGGTACACAAAGCAGGCAAAGCACACCCATGGGAGGCAGGGACACGAGAAGTAGGGCCAGGCACACCCACCCTTGGCAAGGCCACCGAGTTGGGGGTGGCATGGGAAAAACCCCACCTGAAGGCAGAGACAGGGGTATGGGGGGGCATAGACAGGTGCAGACGTGGGGCGCATCCTCATGGCTGCTCGATAGTCTCACCTTCAAGTCCTAGGAAGGGAAATGCGGTCACCAACACGCCTCACAAAAAACAAGTTGCCATCCTGCAGGAAGTTCAGAATTCCGGGAAAATCCAGTGCACCTAGAACAAAACAGCACCAAAACTATCAGTTAAAAAAAAAGGCTGTGTGTTTTAAAACCCTCCTGTCACCCCTGAACACCCCGTAGGAAACTGCCGACGTAAAAAAAGAAAAAAAAAAAAACAACCCAAAAAAACCCCAAAACCCAAGCTGCATCCCAGGGCGCTCTCTCCTGTGGGTGCCGCTGGACCCTGCCCAGTCCCACAGCTCTCGCCTCGCCCAGAAGGAGCTCCCTGGGCAGAGCCCGGGGCTCATCTACTCCAGGCCCCCCCGCACCGAACCCGCACTTGGGCATCCTGGAGGACTGCGGGCCCATAGAGCGCAAGTTCGGAGGACTGAGGGGCACTTCCGGCATCATGGAGGACCGCGGGGAAGCGGCGGGAGCCTGCCGGAGCCCCGGAGGAGCCGGTGAGTCCCCCGCGAAACGAGTGCCGGCGGCGCCGCCGTCTCGGGGCCGCATCCGCGTCGTTTCTCTCCGGAGCTGCGGCCGGTGCTTGGAGGGGGGCGGGGGGGGGGGGGGTGTATGGCGCCGCCGTCTTGTGAAGGCTGAGGCTGCCCGCGGCGGGGATGGGGCCGCGCGGGCAGGAGGGGACAGGCCGCCGCCCCGCCGTGCAGAGCTGCGTTCCTTGCGTGTTTCGGCAGGAATCGCTGTTGAATCCGTCTCGCTCTCGAATCCGTCTCGCTCTCCGCGGCTTCCGGGCAGTTTCTCCGCCGGCCCTGCCGGTCCGCGGTTAGGCCGGCGCGGAGCACCGGTGACGGGACCTGCGTGCGTGCGTGCGTGCGTGCGTGCGTGAGGGGCTCTTGCGAGAAGCGCCTCACAATAAGCAGGCTCAGCTCCGGGGCGGCGCTAGTAAATGGCATGGTCCTCGGGCGCCGTTAATTCGTGCCACGCCTTTGAGCTGGAATTTGAGAGAATAGTCTGTTATTTAAATGGCCCGATTGAAGAGTTGACTGGTACAGAAAGCGGGTGAACGAACGGCTCACAGCCAGCGAGCGCTCCGTGTACCGCTGCTGAAGGGAGCAGGAGCAAAGCGCAGGCACCCGACTGACACAAGAGGAAAAGGTTCATTACCGTTGGAAATCACGGTTTCGGATTGTGAATTAGGACTCTAATGAGGGGTCCGTTCACGACGACCGTTACCCTAAACTGCTCCCAATTGGTATTCTATTTCTGCTTCCCAAGGAGAAAATTTTCATCTGATGGTGCTGCGGGGGTATCTTTAATGCATCAGTTTAAGATGGCTAGTATTGTTAAACGGGCACTCATGATGCCCAGTTAGCGTTCGATCTG
Source organism: Leptosomus discolor (assembly GCF_034619465.1). NCBI lineage: Eukaryota > Metazoa > Chordata > Aves > Leptosomiformes > Leptosomidae > Leptosomus > Leptosomus discolor. The sequence goes on from NW_028237892.1 coordinate 57,271, forward strand.
TTTCTAAAATGAAATCTAAGGTTTTTGTTCGTCGGATTTAATGGGCGTCGGTTTTTTCTTTTAGCTCTACTTGGAAGGAATTGGTACCCGTCCCCTCCTCCCCCCCCCCAACGGCTATGTTTAAGTTTCGGCAGTCGTGACTCCCTGTTGGTTTTCTAATTTTCCTTTTATTTTAAATCTAAATCTTTTAGCGTTATGTTAGTTCACCACCGCCCGGGAATTCTTTTAGTACCTACGTTTAAACGTAGCCGTTATTGAACGATTCCTTTTTTTATTTCTCTTTATCTAAAAATCTAAAGCTTCGATTACTCTTTTGGTTCTAAGCAGGAGTCACTGTTGCCTCCCAGCTTGCTTACAGCGGTGTGCTCGTTTAAGCGTTAGAGCCTCCCAATTAGTTTCCAGTTCAATTGGTTTAGCAGTGGTTATGTTTAAATGGAGCTGTTCACGACTCCCAATTAGTTTTCTGTCTTTATCACTTCAAGAGGGTCTCTCAACTATTCATTTTTTGAATTGCAATAGGGACCGGGAATAATTACTGCCTGGTTCATTAAGTAACATCTGCCACTAAATTTAGTCATTACTCAACCCTAGGTAATATTTCTTCTCTTTAGGCGCGCTCTGATACTTTGTGACTTTACCACGAAGTGGATTAACTAGGACGCGTGATTTTTTTCTTTTCCTGTTAGAGTTGTTTCGCTACAGGTATTCCTTCCAGTTAGTGCTCTGTTGTTGATATTCTGCTGCTTGCCCTTTGATTACATCAATGGGGAGTAAGTACTGTCTGCAAAGTGGGAAGCAATAGCTAGAGCGGACGACGGGCAGTATTTGCTCCCAAAGACTATTCTGGTTACTGTGACGGACATTTTTATTTTAAACGTTTTGACGTAAACGAGCGGTAAAAATTAAACTAATAGAAACTGACCACTTTGGAATTCCCCAGGAAAAACGACCGGAGCGAGGACGCCTGCCGCGGTCCACTTGGGACGCTCGACGGTTTTGCACTCCGTCTCCAAAGTTTGAAGCTCCGCGGAGCGCAACCTCCCCGAGCGGCGACTCGGCCTGTAGCCACCGCCCGCTCTTCTCTCCGGCTCCGCCACCCGTTTTTCCAGAGCAGCCCAAAATCCCGGGGAAGCGAACCCGCGCACAGCAGATACGCCGCGACACCAAACCTCCGGCTGTCCAGCTGCGCCGCCCCCGACCGTCGCTGCTGCGCCAACGGGAGCCTCCGGCCGACGCGGTGCCGAGCGCCCGCGACCCCGTCGGCCGCCGGCTCTGCCAGCGGCGCGGTCCGGCGAAATCCGCGACGCTGCCGAGTCTGCGGCGAGTCCGGGGCGTGTTTTTTTAGCGAAGGAAAATGCCGTTTCAAGTCTCAAGTCCGACCTGCAAGGAAAAAGAAAGCCCGCGTAACAAGGCTAGACCCGTTCCTGTCTGTTGCAGAACTTGTACCAGCGCTACATTCTGGACGGGACCGAATGACAAAGCCGAATGACAGCCTGCAAGAATCCTCCTCTCAGAGCTCTCTGGTTGCAAAGGGACTATTGTAGATCACCAGCAGTTGTAAGACACTGAGACTCCTACTTTTCTCCATCTGCCTCCCTCAACAGAAATAAGTCCCAAAGGACAGAAAACCCCAGGAAAGGGTTGAAACCAAACCGAACCCAAACCAAAAACGAAAACCAAGGAAAAACCGTCGGGGAAAAGAGCCCCAAAGCATCAGGAACTGTACCAAGCACCTTAAGTAACACTGAAGCGACTCGAACCAAAACAAGTGACAAAGCAGCTCAGGAGAGGTGCCAGGAAAGACAAATGAGTCCACACAGAGCAACGCCCGTGTCCTTCTGAGAGGACTAGGCAGGTGAGAGAAGGCCCTTTGAAGGCCCGTGGTTCTGAGAAGGCCACTTGTCACGCAGATTGATTCTGGTGCCTGGATGGGAAATGGAGGGGACTGAGGGGCACACGAAGGGGAGGGAGGAACTCGGACAGCTTACGGAGATGCCTGCGGTGCAAAGCCAAAAAGACGGCTGCAGGATGGCTCGGCGTCGGTGCCATCGACCCCCCCCAAAAGATGCTGTGACCCCACTTGGGGACGACAGCCTCTGGCCCCGGCGCCCCCGGGGCTGGGCAGAGGCAGCAGCGCTCGGCATAGCTGGTGGCAGGGGGCCCGACGGGGTGGAACGCGTCCCGGCAGGGCCTGGCCAGGCCCAGGAGCACATCTGGTCCTCGCTGAGGGGCTGGAGCCGATGGGGCCCTAAGGAGTACAGGGGTGGCCTGGTGTCCCCGGCCGCAGCCCTTCCCTGCCGCAGCCGCCTGCGCTCCTGTCCGCGCCCGAAGCCCCGTGCCCGCAGAGGCAGCTGGGTCTGGAGCTGCCAGCGCCAGCAGCCCCAGAGCAGAATGAGCTCCCTGAGCAGAGGCCGAGGCTCATATACCCCAGGCCCCGCCCCCGGGCAAGTGGTGGGGATGGGACACAAGGGGGGGCGGTGCCGGGGGGGGGGGGGGGGGGGGTGGGGGGGGTGGGCAGCAAGGCACGCCAACGGGAGGGTGGGGCATGGGGCAAAAAAGTCACGCCCGGGGGGGGCGGTGCTGGGGTGGGGTGCAGAATAACAAAGGCAAACCCGGGAAGGGGAGGGGGTGGGGGCCGGGCAGGGCACGGCCACTGTCGGCAAGGCCATGGGGGGGGCGGTGCTGGGGCGAGGTGCAAAGCAGCAAGGCACTCCCACGGGGGGGGGGCGGGGCGGGGCGCGGGGAAGCAGGGCACGCCCACGGGGGGGGGCGGTGCCGGGGCAGAAAAGGCACACCCGGGGGGGGGGTCGGGGGGGGGCAAGCAGGGCACGCCTACAGTGGCCAGTGCCGAAGAACGGCAGCAAGGCACGCTCGCGGCTGGGGGGTAGGCGCCGGGTGGATTTGGGGCCAGGCACACCCACCCTTAGCAAGGCCACCGAGTTGGGGGTGGCATGGGAAAAACCCCACCTGAAGGCAGAGACAGGGGTATGGGGGGGCATAGACAGGTGCAGACGTGGGGCGCATCCTCACGGCTGCTCGATAGTCTCACCTTCAAGTCCTAGGAAGGGAAATGCGGTCACCAACACGCCTCACAAAAAACAAGTTGCCATCCTGCAGGAAGTTCAGAATTCCGGGAAAATCCAGTGCATCTAGAACAAAACAGCACCAAAACTATCAGTTAAAAAAAAAGGCTGTGTGTTTGTGTGTTTTAAAACCCTCCTGTCACCCCTGAACACCCCGTAGGAAACTGCCGACGTTAAAAAAAAAAAAAAAACAACAAACCAAAAACAAAAACAAAAAAAAACAAACCAAAAAAACCCCAAAATCCAAGCTGCATCCCAGGGCGCTCTCTCCTGTGGGTGCCGCTGGACCCTGCCCAGTCCCACAGCTCTCGCCTCGCCCAGAAGGAGCTCCCTGGGCAGAGCCCGGGGCTCATCTACTCCAGGCCCCCCCGCACCGAACCGGCACTTGGGCATCCTGGAGGACTGCGGGCCCATAGAGCGCAAGTTCGGAGGACTGAGGGGCACTTCCGGCATCATGGAGGACCGCGGGGAAGCGGCGGGAGCCTGCCGGAGCCCCGGAGGAGCCGGTGAGTCCCCCGCGAAACGAGTGCCGGCGGCGCCGCCGTCTCGGGGCCGCATCCGCGTCGTTTCTCTCCGGAGCTGCGGCCGGTGCTTGGAGGGGGGCGAGTGTATGGCGCCGCCGTCTTGTGAAGGCTGAGGCTGCCCGCGGCGGGGATGGGGCCGCGCGGGCAGGAGGGGACAGGCCGCCGCCCCGCCGTGCAGAGCTGCGTTCCTTGCGTGTTTCAGCAGGAATCGCTGTTGAATCCGTCTCGCTCTCCGCGGCTTCCGGGCAGTTTCTCCGCCGGCCCTGCCGGTCCGCGGTTAGGCCGGCGCGGAGCACCGGTGACGGGACCTGCGTGCGTGCGTGTGTGCGTGCGTGCGTGAGGGGCTCTTGCGAGAAGCGCCTCACAATAAGCAGGCTCAGCTCCGGGGCGGCGCTAGTAAATGGCGTGGTCCTCGGGCGCCGTTAATTCGTGCCACGCGTTTGAGCTGGAATTTGAGAGAATAGTCTGTTATTTAAATGGCCCGATTGAAGAGTTGACTGGTACAGAAAGCGGGTGAACGAACGGCTCACAGCCAGCGAGCGCTCCGTGTACCGCTGCTGAAGGGAGCAGGAGCAAAGCGCAGGCACCCGACTGACACAAGAGGAAAAGGTTCATTACCGTTGGAAATCACGGTTTCGGATTGTGAATTAGGACTCTAATGAGGGGTCCGTTCACGACGACCGTTACCCTAAACTGCTCCCAATTGGTATTCTATTTCTGCTTCCCAAGGAGAAAATTTTCATCTGATGGTGCTGCGGGGGTATCTTTAATGCATCAGTTTAAGATGGCTAGTATTGTTAAACGGGCACTCATGATGCCCAGTTAGCGTTCGATCTGTTTCTAAAATGAAATCTAAGGTTTTTGTTCGTCGGATTTAATGGGCGTCGGTTTTTTCTTTTAGCTCTACTTGGAAGGAATTGGTACCCGTCCCCTCCTCCCCCCCCCCCAACGGCTATGTTTAAGTTTCGGCAGTCGTGACTCCCTGTTGGTTTTCTAATTTTCCTTTTATTTTAAATCTAAATCTTTTAGCGTTATGTTAGTTCACCACCGCCCGGGAATTCTTTTAGTACCTACGTTTAAACGTAGCCGTTATTGAACGATTCCTTTTTTTATTTCTCTTTATCTAAAAATCTAAAGCTTCGATTACTCTTTTGGTTCTAAGCAGGAGTCACTGTTGCCTCCCAGCTTGCTTACAGCGGTGTGCTCGTTTAAGCGTTAGAGCCTCCCAATTAGTTTCCAGTTCAATTGGTTTAGCAGTGGTTATGTTTAAATGGAGCTGTTCACGACTCCCAATTAGTTTTCTGTCTTTATCACTTCAAGAGGGTCTCTCAACTATTCATTTTTTGAATTGCAATAGGGACCGGGAATAATTACTGCCTGGTTCATTAAGTAACATCTGCCACTAAATTTAGTCATTACTCAACCCTAGGTAATATTTCTTCTCTTTAGGCGCGCTCTGATATTTTGTGACTTTACCACGAAGTGGATTAACTAGGACGCGTGATTTTTTTCTTTTCCTGTTAGAGTTGTTTCGCTACAGGTATTCCTTCCAGTTAGTGCTCTGTTGTTGATATTCTGCTGCTTGCCCTTTGATTACATCAATGGGGAGTAAGTACTGTCTGCAAAGTGGGAAGCAATAGCTAGAGCGGACGACGGGCAGTATTTGCTCCCAAAGACTATTCTGGTTACTGTGACGGACATTTTTATTTTAAACGTTTTGACGTAAACGAGCGGTAAAAATTAAACTAATAGAAACTGACCACTTTGGAATTCCCCAGGAAAAACGACCGGAGCGAGGACGCCTGCCGCGGTCCACTTGGGACGCTCGACGGTTTTGCACTCCGTCTCCAAAGTTTGAAGCTCCGCGGAGCGCAACCTCCCCGAGCGGCGACTCGGCCTGTAGCCACCGCCCGCTCTTCTCTCCGGCTCCGCCACCCGTTTTTCCAGAGCAGCCCAAAATCCCGGGGAAGCGAACCCGCGCACAGCAGATACGCCGCGACACCAAACCTCCGGCTGTCCAGCTGCGCCGCCCCCGACCGTCGCTGCTGCGCCAACGGGAGCCTCCGGCCGACGCGGTGCCGAGCGCCCGCGACCCCGTCGGCCGCCGGCTCTGCCAGCGGCGCGGTCCGGCGAAATCCGCGACGCTGCCGAGTCTGCGGCGAGTCCGGGGCGTGTTTTTTTAGCGAAGGAAAATGCCGTTTCAAGTCTCAAGTCCGACCTGCAAGGAAAAAGAAAGCCCGCGTAACAAGGCTAGACCCGTTCCTGTCTGTTGCAGAACTTGTACCAGCGCTACATTCTGGACGGGACCGAATGACAAAGCCGAATGACAGCCTGCAAGAATCCTCCTCTCAGAGCTCTCTGGTTGCAAAGGGACTATTGTAGATCACCAGCAGTTGTAAGACACTGAGACTCCTACTTTTCTCCATCTGCCTCCCTCAACAGAAATAAGTCCCAAAGGACAGAAAACCCCAGGAAAGGGTTGAAACCAAACCGAACCCAAAGCAAAAACCAAAACCAAGGAAAAACCGTCGGGGAAAAGAGCCCCAAAGCATCAGGAACTGTACCAAGCACCTTAAGTAACACTGAAGCGACTCGAACCAAAACAAGTGACAAAGCAGCTCAGGAGAGGTGCCAGGAAAGACAAATGAGTCCACACAGAGCAACGCCCGTGTCCTTCTGAGAGGACTAGGCAGGTGAGAGAAGGCCCTTTGAAGGCCCGTGGTTCTGAGAAGGCCACTTGTCACGCAGATTGATTCTGGTGCCTGGATGGGAAATGGAGGGGACTGAGGGGCACACGAAGGGGAGGGAGGAACTCGGACAGCTTACGGAGATGCCTGCGGTGCAAAGCCAAAAAGACGGCTGCAGGATGGCTCGGCGTCGGTGCCATCGACCCCCCCCAAAAGATGCTGTGACCCCACTTGGGGACGACAGCCTCTGGCCCCGGCGCCCCCGGGGCTGGGCAGAGGCAGCAGCGCTCGGCATAGCTGGTGGCAGGGGGCCCGACGGGGTGGAACGCGTCCCGGCAGGGCCTGGCCAGGCCCAGGAGCACATCTGGTCCTCGCTGAGGGGCTGGAGCCGATGGGGCCCTGAGGAGTACAGGGGTGGCCTGGTGTCCCCGGCCGCAGCTCTTCCCTGCCGCAGCCGCCTGCGCTCCTGTCCGCGCCCGAAGCCCCGTGCCCGCAGAGGCAGCTGGGTCTGGAGCTGCCAGCGCCAGCAGCCCCAGAGCAGAATGAGCTCCCTGAGCAGAGGCCGAGGCTCATATACCCCAGGCCCCGCCCCCGGGCAAGTGGTGGGGATGGGACACAAGGGGGGGCGGTGCCGGGGGGTGGGGGGGTGGGGTGGGGGGGGTGGGCAGCAAGGCACGCCAACGGGAGGGTGGGGCATGGGGCAAAAAAGTCACGCCCGGGGGGGGCGGTGCTGGGGTGGGGTGCAGAATAACAAAGGCAAACCCGGGAAGGGGAGGGGGTGGGGGCCGGGCAGGGCACGGCCACTGTCGGCGAGGCCATGGGGGGGGCGGTGCTGGGGCGAGGTGCAAAGCAGCAAGGCACTCCCACGGGGGGGGGGGCGGGGCGGGGCGCGGGGAAGCAGGGCACGCCCACGGGGGGGGGCGGTGCCGGGGCAGAAAAGGCACACCCGGGGGGGGGGGTCGGGGGGGGGCAAGCAGGGCACGCCTACAGTGGCCAGTGCCGAAGAACGGCAGCAAGGCACGCTCGCGGCGGGGGGGGGGAGGCGCCGGGTGGATTTGGGGCCAGGCACACCCACCCTTAGCAAGGCCACCGAGTTGGGGGTGGCATGGGAAAAACCCCACCTGAAGGCAGAGACGGGGTATGGGGGGGCATAGACAGGTGCAGACGTGGGGCGCATCCTCACGGCTGCTCGATAGTCTCACCTTCAAGTCCTAGGAAGGGAAATGCGGTCACCAACACGCCTCACAAAAAACAAGTTGCCATCCTGCAGGAAGTTCAGAATTCCGGGAAAATCCAGTGCACCTAGAACAAAACAGCACCAAAACTATCAGTTAAAAAAAAAGGCTGTGTGTTTGTGTGTTTTAAAACCCTCCTGTCACCCCTGAACACCCCGTAGGAAACTGCCGACGTTAAAAAAAAAAAAAAACCAACAAACCAAAAACAAAAACAAAAAAAAACAAACCAAAAAAACCCCAAAATCCAAGCTGCATCCCAGGGCGCTCTCTCCTGTGGGTGCCGCTGGACCCTGCCCAGTCCCACAGCTCTCGCCTCGCCCAGAAGGAGCTCCCTGGGCAGAGCCCGGGGCTCATCTACTCCAGGCCCCCCCGCACCGAACCGGCACTTGGGCATCCTGGAGGACTGCGGGCCCATAGAGCGCAAGTTCGGAGGACTGAGGGGCACTTCCGGCATCATGGAGGACCGCGGGGAAGCGGCGGGAGCCTGCCGGAGCCCCGGAGGAGCCGGTGAGTCCCCCGCGAAACGAGTGCCGGCGGCGCCGCCGTCTCGGGGCTGCATCCGCGTCGTTTCTCTCCGGAGCTGCGGCCGGTGCTTGGAGGGGGGCGAGTGTATGGCGCCGCCGTCTTGTGAAGGCTGAGGCTGCCCGCGGCGGGGATGGGGCCGCGCGGGCAGGAGGGGACAGGCCGCCGCCCCGCCGTGCAGAGCTGCGTTCCTTGCGTGTTTCGGCAGGAATCGCTGTTGAATCCGTCTCGCTCTCGAATCCGTCTCGCTCTCCGCGGCTTCCGGGCAGTTTCTCCGCCGGCCCTGCCGGTCCGCGGTTAGGCCGGCGCGGAGCACCGGTGACGGGACCTGCGTGCGTGCGTGCGTGCGTGAGGGGCTCTTGCGAGAAGCGCCTCACAATAAGCAGGCTCAGCTCCGGGGCGGCGCTAGTAAATGGCATGGTCCTCGGGCGCCGTTAATTCGTGCCACGCGTTTGAGCTGGAATTTGAGAGAATAGTCTGTTATTTAAATGGCCCGATTGAAGAGTTGACTGGTACAGAAAGCGGGTGAACGAACGGCTCACAGCCAGCGAGCGCTCCGTGTACCGCTGCTGAAGGGAGCAGGAGCAAAGCGCAGGCACCCGACTGACACAAGAGGAAAAGGTTCATTACCGTTGGAAATCACGGTTTCGGATTGTGAATTAGGACTCTAATGAGGGGTCCGTTCACGACGACCGTTACCCTAAACTGCTCCCAATTGGTATTCTATTTCTGCTTCCCAAGGAGAAAATTTTCATCTGATGGTGCTGCGGGGGTATCTTTAATGCATCAGTTTAAGATGGCTAGTATTGTTAAACGGGCATTCATGATGCCCAGTTAGCGTTCGATCTGTTTCTAAAATGAAATCTAAGGTTTTTGTTCGTCGGATTTAATGGGCGTCGGTTTTTTCTTTTAGCTCTACTTGGAAGGAATTGGTACCCGTCCCCTCCTCCCCCCCCCCAACGGCTATGTTTAAGTTTCGGCAGTCGTGACTCCCTGTTGGTTTTCTAATTTTCCTTTTATTTTAAATCTAAATCTTTTAGCGTTATGTTAGTTCACCACCGCCCGGGAATTCTTTTAGTACCTACGTTTAAACGTAGCCGTTATTGAACGATTCCTTTTTTTATTTCTCTTTATCTAAAAATCTAAAGCTTCGATTACTCTTTTGGTTCTAAGCAGGAGTCACTGTTGCCTCCCAGCTTGCTTACAGCGGTGTGCTCGTTTAAGCGTTAGAGCCTCCCAATTAGTTTCCAGTTCAATTGGTTTAGCAGTGGTTATGTTTAAATGGAGCTGTTCACGACTCCCAATTAGTTTTCTGTCTTTATCACTTCAAGAGGGTCTCTCAACTATTCATTTTTTGAATTGCAATAGGGACCGGGAATAATTACTGCCTGGTTCATTAAGTAACATCTGCCACTAAATTTAGTCATTACTCAACCCTAGGTAATATTTCTTCTCTTTAGGCGCGCTCTGATATTTTGTGACTTTACCACGAAGTGGATTAACTAGGACGCGTGATTTTTTTCTTTTCCTGTTAGAGTTGTTTCGCTACAGGTATTCCTTCCAGTTAGTGCTCTGTTGTTGATATTCTGCTGCTTGCCCTTTGATTACATCAATGGGGAGTAAGTACTGTCTGCAAAGTGGGAAGCAATAGCTAGAGCGGACGACGGGCAGTATTTGCTCCCAAAGACTATTCTGGTTACTGTGACGGACATTTTTATTTTAAACGTTTTGACGTAAACGAGCGGTAAAAATTAAACTAATAGAAACTGACCACTTTGGAATTCCCCAGGAAGAACGACCGGAGCGAGGACGCCTGCCGCGGTCCACTTGGGACGCTCGACGGTTTTGCACTCCGTCTCCAAAGTTTGAAGCTCCGCGGAGCGCAACCTCCCCGAGCGGCGACTCGGCCTGTAGCCACCGCCCGCTCTTCTCTCCGGCTCCGCCACCCGTTTTTCCAGAGCAGCCCAAAATCCCGGGGAAGCGAACCCGCGCACAGCAGATACGCCGCGACACCAAACCTCCGGCTGTCCAGCTGCGCCGCCCCCGACCGTCGCTGCTGCGCCAACGGGAGCCTCCGGCCGACGCGGTGCCGAGCGCCCGCGACCCCGTCGGCCGCCGGCTCTGCCAGCGGCGCGGTCCGGCGAAATCCGCGACGCTGCCGAGTCTGCGGCGAGTCCGGGGCGTGTTTTTTTAGCGAAGGAAAATGCCGTTTCAAGTCTCAAGTCCGACCTGCAAGGAAAAAGGAAGCCCGCGTAACAAGGCTAGACCCGTTCCTGTCTGTTGCAGAACTTGTACCAGCGCTACATTCTGGACGGGACCGAATGACAAAGCCGAATGACAGCCTGCAAGAATCCTCCTCTCAGAGCTCTCTGGTTGCAAAGGGACTATTGTAGATCACCAGCAGTTGTAAGACACTGAGACTCCTACTTTTCTCCATCTGCCTCCCTCAACAGAAATAAGTCCCAAAGGACAGAAAACCCCAGGAAAGGGTTGAAACCAAACCGAACCCAAAGCAAAAACCAAAACCAAGGAAAAACCGTCGGGGAAAAGAGCCCCAAAGCATCAGGAACTGTACCAAGCACCTTAAGTAACACTGAAGCGACTCGAACCAAAACAAGTGACAAAGCAGCTCAGGAGAGGTGCCAGGAAAGACAAATGAGTCCACACAGAGCAACGCCCGTGTCCTTCTGAGAGGACTAGGCAGGTGAGAGAAGGCCCTTTGAAGGCCCGTGGTTCTGAGAAGGCCACTTGTCACGCAGATTGATTCTGGTGCCTGGATGGGAAATGGAGGGGACTGAGGGGCACACGAAGGGGAGGGAGGAACTCGGACAGCTTACGGAGATGCCTGCGGTGCAAAGCCAAAAAGACGGCTGCAGGATGGCTCGGCGTCGGTGCCATCGACCCCCCCCAAAAGATGCTGTGACCCCACTTGGGGACGACAGCCTCTGGCCCCGGCGCCCCCGGGGCTGGGCAGAGGCAGCAGCGCTCGGCATAGCTGGTGGCAGGGGGCCCGACGGGGTGGAACGCGTCCCGGCAGGGCCTGGCCAGGCCCAGGAGCACATCTGGTCCTCGCTGAGGGGCTGGAGCCGATGGGGCCCTGAGGAGTACAGGGGTGGCCTGGTGTCCCCGGCCGCAGCTCTTCCCTGCCGCAGCCGCCTGCGCTCCTGTCCGCGCCCGAAGCCCCGTGCCCGCAGAGGCAGCTGGGTCTGGAGCTGCCAGCGCCAGCAGCCCCAGAGCAGAATGAGCTCCCTGAGCAGAGGCCGAGGCTCATATACCCCAGGCCCCGCCCCCGGGCAAGTGGTGGGGATGGGACACAAGGGGGGGCGGTGCCGGGGGGTGGGGGGGTGGGGTGGGGGGGGTGGGCAGCAAGGCACGCCAACGGGAGGGTGGGGCATGGGGCAAAAAAGTCACGCCCGGGGGGGGCGGTGCTGGGGTGGGGTGCAGAATAACAAAGGCAAACCCGGGAAGGGGAGGGGGTGGGGGCCGGGCAGGGCACGGCCACTGTCGGCGAGGCCATGGGGGGGGCGGTGCTGGGGCGAGGTGCAAAGCAGCAAGGCACTCCCACGGGGGGGGGGCGGGGCGGGGCGCGGGGAAGCAGGGCACGCCCACGGGGGGGGGCGGTGCCGGGGCAGAAAAGGCACACCCGGGGGGGGGGTCGGGGGGGGGCAAGCAGGGCACGCCTACAGTGGCCAGTGCCGAAGAACGGCAGCAAGGCACGCTCGCGGCGGGGGGGGGAGGCGCCGGGTGGATTTGGGGCCAGGCACACCCACCCTTAGCAAGGCCACCGAGTTGGGGGTGGCATGGGAAAAACCCCACCTGAAGGCAGAGACAGGGGTATGGGGGGGCATAGACAGGTGCAGACGTGGGGCGCATCCTCACGGCTGCTCGATAGTCTCACCTTCAAGTCCTAGGAAGGGAAATGCGGTCACCAACACGCCTCACAAAAAACAAGTTGCCATCCTGCAGGAAGTTCAGAATTCCGGGAAAATCCAGTGCACCTAGAACAAAACAGCACCAAAACTATCAGTTAAAAAAAAAGGCTGTGTGTTTTAAAACCCTCCTGTCACCCCTGAACACCCCGTAGGAAACTGCCGACGTTAAAAAAAAAAAAAAAAAAAAAAAAAAAAACCCAAAACCCAAGCTGCATCCCAGGGCGCTCTCTCCTGTGGGTGCCGCTGGACCCTGCCCAGTCCCACAGCTCTCGCCTCGCCCAGAAGGAGCTCCCTGGGCAGAGCCCGGGGCTCATCTACTCCAGGCCCCCCCGCACCGAACCGGCACTTGGGCATCCTGGAGGACTGCGGGCCCATAGAGCGCAAGTTCGGAGGACTGAGGGGCACTTCCGGCATCATGGAGGACCGCGGGGAAGCGGCGGGAGCCTGCCGGAGCCCCGGAGGAGCCGGTGAGTCCCCCGCGAAACGAGTGCCGGCGGCGCCGCCGTCTCGGGGCCGCATCCGCGTCGTTTCTCTCCGGAGCTGCGGCCGGTGCTTGGAGGGGGGCGAGTGTATGGCGCCGCCGTCTTGTGAAGGCTGAGGCTGCCCGCGGCGGGGATGGGGCCGCGCGGGCAGGAGGGGACAGGCCGCCGCCCCGCCGTGCAGAGCTGCGTTCCTTGCGTGTTTCGGCAGGAATCGCTGTTGAATCCGTCTCGCTCTCGAATCCGTCTCGCTCTCCGCGGCTTCCGGGCAGTTTCTCCGCCGGCCCTGCCGGTCCGCGGTTAGGCCGGCGCGGAGCACCGGTGACGGGACCTGCGTGCGTGCGTGCGTGCGTGCGTGAGGGGCTCTTGCGAGAAGCGCCTCACAATAAGCAGGCTCAGCTCCGGGGCGGCGCTAGTAAATGGCATGGTCCTCGGGCGCCGTTAATTCGTGCCACGCGTTTGAGCTGGAATTTGAGAGAATAGTCTGTTATTTAAATGGCCCGATTGAAGAGTTGACTGGTACAGAAAGCGGGTGAACGAACGGCTCACAGCCAGCGAGCGCTCCGTGTACCGCTGCTGAAGGGAGCAGGAGCAAAGCGCAGGCACCCGACTGACACAAGAGGAAAAGGTTCATTACCGTTGGAAATCACGGTTTCGGATTGTGAATTAGGACTCTAATGAGGGGTCCGTTCACGACGACCGTTACCCTAAACTGCTCCCAATTGGTATTCTATTTCTGCTTCCCAAGGAGAAAATTTTCATCTGATGGTGCTGCGGGGGTATCTTTAATGCATCAGTTTAAGATGGCTAGTATTGTTAAACGGGCACTCATGATGCCCAGTTAGCGTTCGATCTGTTTCTAAAATGAAATCTAAGGTTTTTGTTCGTCGGATTTAATGGGCGTCGGTTTTTTCTTTTAGCTCTACTTGGAAGGAATTGGTACCCGTCCCCTCCTCCCCCCCCCCAACGGCTATGTTTAAGTTTCGGCAGTCGTGACTCCCTGTTGGTTTTCTAATTTTCCTTTTATTTTAAATCTAAATCTTTTAGCGTTATGTTAGTTCACCACCGCCCGGGAATTCTTTTAGTACCTACGTTTAAACGTAGCCGTTATTGAACGATTCCTTTTTTTATTTCTCTTTATCTAAAAATCTAAAGCTTCGATTACTCTTTTGGTTCTAAGCAGGAGTCACTGTTGCCTCCCAGCTTGCTTACAGCGGTGTGCTCGTTTAAGCGTTAGAGCCTCCCAATTAGTTTCCAGTTCAATTGGTTTAGCAGTGGTTATGTTTAAATGGAGCTGTTCACGACTCCCAATTAGTTTTCTGTCTTTATCACTTCAAGAGGGTCTCTCAACTATTCATTTTTTGAATTGCAATAGGGACCGGGAATAATTACTGCCTGGTTCATTAAGTAACATCTGCCACTAAATTTAGTCATTACTCAACCCTAGGTAATATTTCTTCTCTTTAGACGCGCTCTGATATTTTGTGACTTTACCACGAAGTGGATTAACTAGGACGCGTGATTTTTTTCTTTTCCTGTTAGAGTTGTTTCGCTACAGGTATTCCTTCCAGTTAGTGCTCTGTTGTTGATATTCTGCTGCTTGCCCTTTGATTACATCAATGGGGAGTAAGTACTGTCTGCAAAGTGGGAAGCAATAGCTAGAGCGGACGACGGGCAGTATTTGCTCCCAAAGACTATTCTGGTTACTGTGACGGACATTTTTATTTTAAACGTTTTGACGTAAACGAGCGGTAAAAATTAAACTAATAGAAACTGACCACTTTGGAATTCCCCAGGAAAAACGACCGGAGCGAGGACGCCTGCCGCGGTCCACTTGGGACGCTCGACGGTTTTGCACTCCGTCTCCAAAGTTTGAAGCTCCGCGGAGCGCAACCTCCCCGAGCGGCGACTCGGCCTGTAGCCACCGCCCGCTCTTCTCTCCGGCTCCGCCACCCGTTTTTCCAGAGCAGCCCAAAATCCCGGGGAAGCGAACCCGCGCACAGCAGATACGCCGCGACACCAAACCTCCGGCTGTCCAGCTGCGCCGCCCCCGACCGTCGCTGCTGCGCCAACGGGAGCCTCCGGCCGACGCGGTGCCGAGCGCCCGCGACCCCGTCGGCCGCCGGCTCTGCCAGCGGCGCGGTCCGGCGAAATCCGCGACGCTGCCGAGTCTGCGGCGAGTCCGGGGCGTGTTTTTTTAGCGAAGGAAAATGCCGTTTCAAGTCTCAAGTCCGACCTGCAAGGAAAAAGAAAGCCCGCGTAACAAGGCTAGACCCGTTCCTGTCTGTTGCAGAACTTGTACCAGCGCTACATTCTGGACGGGACCGAATGACAAAGCCGAATGACAGCCTGCAAGAATCCTCCTCTCAGAGCTCTCTGGTTGCAAAGGGACTATTGTAGATCACCAGCAGTTGTAAGACACTGAGACTCCTACTTTTCTCCATCTGCCTCCCTCAACAGAAATAAGTCCCAAAGGACAGAAAACCCCAGGAAAGGGTTGAAACCAAACCGAACCCAAAGCAAAAACCAAAACCAAGGAAAAACCGTCGGGGAAAAGAGCCCCAAAGCATCAGGAACTGTACCAAGCACCTTAAGTAACACTGAAGCGACTCGAACCAAAACAAGTGACAAAGCAGCTCAGGAGAGGTGCCAGGAAAGACAAATGAGTCCACACAGAGCAACGCCCGTGTCCTTCTGAGAGGACTAGGCAGGTGAGAGAAGGCCCTTTGAAGGCCCGTGGTTCTGAGAAGGCCACTTGTCACGCAGATTGATTCTGGTGCCTGGATGGGAAATGGAGGGGACTGAGGGGCACACGAAGGGGAGGGAGGAACTCGGACAGCTTACGGAGATGCCTGCGGTGCAAAGCCAAAAAGACGGCTGCAGGATGGCTCGGCGTCGGTGCCATCGACCCCCCCCAAAAGATGCTGTGACCCCACTTGGGGACGACAGCCTCTGGCCCCGGCGCCCCCGGGGCTGGGCAGAGGCAGCAGCGCTCGGCATAGCTGGTGGCAGGGGGCCCGACGGGGTGGAACGCGTCCCGGCAGGGCCTGGCCAGGCCCAGGAGCACATCTGGTCCTCGCTGAGGGGCTGGAGCCGATGGGGCCCTGAGGAGTACAGGGGTGGCCTGGTGTCCCCGGCCGCAGCTCTTCCCTGCCGCAGCCGCCTGCGCTCCTGTCCGCGCCCGAAGCCCCGTGCCCGCAGAGGCAGCTGGGTCTGGAGCTGCCAGCGCCAGCAGCCCCAGAGCAGAATGAGCTCCCTGAGCAGAGGCCGAGGCTCATATACCCCAGGCCCCGCCCCCGGGCAAGTGGTGGGGATGGGACACAAGGGGGGGCGGTGCCGGGGGGTGGGGGGGGGGGTGGGGGGGGTGGGCAGCAAGGCACGCCAACGGGAGGGTGGGGCATGGGGCAAAAAAGTCACGCCCGGGGGGGGCGGTGCTGGGGTGGGGTGCAGAATAACAAAGGCAAACCCGGGAAGGGGAGGGGGTGGGGGCCGGGCAGGGCACGGCCACTGTCGGCGAGGCCATGGGGGGGGCGGTGCTGGGGCGAGGTGCAAAGCAGCAAGGCACTCCCACGGGGGGGGGGCGGGGAAGCAGGGCACGCCCACGGGGGGGGGCGGTGCCGGGGCAGAAAAGGCACACCCGGGGGGGGGGTCGGGGGGGGGCAAGCAGGGCACGCCTACAGTGGCCAGTGCCGAAGAACGGCAGCAAGGCACGCTCGCGGCGGCGGGGGGAGGCGCCGGGTGGATTTGGGGCCAGGCACACCCACCCTTAGCAAGGCCACCGAGTTGGGGGTGGCATGGGAAAAACCCCACCTGAAGGCAGAGACAGGGGTATGGGGGGGCATAGACAGGTGCAGACGTGGGGCGCATCCTCACGGCTGCTCGATAGTCTCACCTTCAAGTCCTAGGAAGGGAAATGCGGTCACCAACACGCCTCACAAAAAACAAGTTGCCATCCTGCAGGAAGTTCAGAATTCCGGGAAAATCCAGTGCACCTAGAACAAAACAGCACCAAAACTATCAGTTAAAAAAAAAGGCTGTGTGTTTTAAAACCCTCCTGTCACCCATGAACACCCCGTAGGAAACTGCCGACGTTAAAAAAAAAAAAAAAAAAAAAACCAAAAACAAAAACAAAAAAAAAACAAACCAAAAAAACCCCAAAACCCAAGCTGCATCCCAGGGCGCTCTCTCCTGTGGGTGCCGCTGGACCCTGCCCAGTCCCACAGCTCTCGCCTCGCCCAGAAGGAGCTCCCTGGGCAGAGCCCGGGGCTCATCTACTCCAGGCCCCCCCGCACCGAACCGGCACTTGGGCATCCTGGAGGACTGCGGGCCCATAGAGCGCAAGTTCGGAGGACTGAGGGGCACTTCCGGCATCATGGAGGACCGCGGGGAAGCGGCGGGAGCCTGCCGGAGCCCCGGAGGAGCCGGTGAGTCCCCCGCGAAACGAGTGCCGGCGGCGCCGCCGTCTCGGGGCCGCATCCGCGTCGTTTCTCTCCGGAGCTGCGGCCGGTGCTTGGAGGGGGGCGAGTGTATGGCGCCGCCGTCTTGTGAAGGCTGAGGCTGCCCGCGGCGGGGATGGGGCCGCGCGGGCAGGAGGGGACAGGCCGCCGCCCCGCCGTGCAGAGCTGCGTTCCTTGCGTGTTTCGGCAGGAATCGCTGTTGAATCCGTCTCGCTCTCGAATCCGTCTCGCTCTCCGCGGCTTCCGGGCAGTTTCTCCGCCGGCCCTGCCGGTCCGCGGTTAGGCCGGCGCGGAGCACCGGTGACGGGACCTGCGTGCGTGCGTGCGTGCGTGCGTGAGGGGCTCTTGCGAGAAGCGCCTCACAATAAGCAGGCTCAGCTCCGGGGCGGCGCTAGTAAATGGCATGGTCCTCGGGCGCCGTTAATTCGTGCCACGCGTTTGAGCTGGAATTTGAGAGAATAGTCTGTTATTTAAATGGCCCGATTGAAGAGTTGACTGGTACAGAAAGCGGGTGAACGAACGGCTCACAGCCAGCGAGCGCTCCGTGTACCGCTGCTGAAGGGAGCAGGAGCAAAGCGCAGGCACCCGACTGACACAAGAGGAAAAGGTTCATTACCGTTGGAAATCACGGTTTCGGATTGTGAATTAGGACTCTAATGAGGGGTCCGTTCACGACGACCGTTACCCTAAACTGCTCCCAATTGGTATTCTATTTCTGCTTCCCAAGGAGAAAATTTTCATCTGATGGTGCTGCGGGGGTATCTTTAATGCATCAGTTTAAGATGGCTAGTATTGTTAAACGGGCACTCATGATGCCCAGTTAGCGTTCGATCTGTTTCTAAAATGAAATCTAAGGTTTTTGTTCGTCGGATTTAATGGGCGTCGGTTTTTTCTTTTAGCTCTACTTGGAAGGAATTGGTACCCGTCCCCTCCTCCCCCCCCCCAACGGCTATGTTTAAGTTTCGGCAGTCGTGACTCCCTGTTGGTTTTCTAATTTTCCTTTTATTTTAAATCTAAATCTTTTAGCGTTATGTTAGTTCACCACCGGCCGGGAATTCTTTTAGTACCTACGTTTAAACGTAGCCGTTATTGAACGATTCCTTTTTTTATTTCTCTTTATCTAAAAATCTAAAGCTTCGATTACTCTTTTGGTTCTAAGCAGGAGTCACTGTTGCCTCCCAGCTTGCTTACAGCGGTGTGCTCGTTTAAGCGTTAGAGCCTCCCAATTAGTTTCCAGTTCAATTGGTTTAGCAGTGGTTATGTTTAAATGGAGCTGTTCACGACTCCCAATTAGTTTTCTGTCTTTATCACTTCAAGAGGGTCTCTCAACTATTCATTTTTTGAATTGCAATAGGGACCGGGAATAATTACTGCCTGGTTCATTAAGTAACATCTGCCACTAAATTTAGTCATTACTCAACCCTAGGTAATATTTCTTCTCTTTAGGCGCGCTCTGATATTTTGTGACTTTACCACGAAGTGGATTAACTAGGACGCGTGATTTTTTTCTTTTCCTGTTAGAGTTGTTTCGCTACAGGTATTCCTTCCAGTTAGTGCTCTGTTGTTGATATTCTGCTGCTTGCCCTTTGATTACATCAATGGGGAGTAAGTACTGTCTGCAAAGTGGGAAGCAATAGCTAGAGCGGACGACGGGCAGTATTTGCTCCCAAAGACTATTCTGGTTACTGTGACGGACATTTTTATTTTAAACGTTTTGACGTAAACGAGCGGTAAAAATTAAACTAATAGAAACTGACCACTTTGGAATTCCCCAGGAAAAACGACCGGAGCGAGGACGCCTGCCGCGGTCCACTTGGGACGCTCGACGGTTTTGCACTCCGTCTCCAAAGTTTGAAGCTCCGCGGAGCGCAACCTCCCCGAGCGGCGACTCGGCCTGTAGCCACCGCCCGCTCTTCTCTCCGGCTCCGCCACCCGTTTTTCCAGAGCAGCCCAAAATCCCGGGGAAGCGAACCCGCGCACAGCAGATACGCCGCGACACCAAACCTCCGGCTGTCCAGCTGCGCCGCCCCCGACCGTCGCTGCTGCGCCAACGGGAGCCTCCGGCCGACGCGGTGCCGAGCGCCCGCGACCCCGTCGGCCGCCGGCTCTGCCAGCGGCGCGGTCCGGCGAAATCCGCGACGCTGCCGAGTCTGCGGCGAGTCCGGGGCGTGTTTTTTTAGCGAAGGAAAATGCCGTTTCAAGTCTCAAGTCCGACCTGCAAGGAAAAAGAAAGCCCGCGTAACAAGGCTAGACCCGTTCCTGTCTGTTGCAGAACTTGTACCAGCGCTACATTCTGGACGGGACCGAATGACAAAGCCGAATGACAGCCTGCAAGAATCCTCCTCTCAGAGCTCTCTGGTTGCAAAGGGACTATTGTAGATCACCAGCAGTTGTAAGACACTGAGACTCCTACTTTTCTCCATCTGCCTCCCTCAACAGAAATAAGTCCCAAAGGACAGAAAACCCCAGGAAAGGGTTGAAACCAAACCGAACCCAAAGCAAAAACCAAAACCAAGGAAAAACCGTCGGGGAAAAGAGCCCCAAAGCATCAGGAACTGTACCAAGCACCTTAAGTAACACTGAAGCGACTCGAACCAAAACAAGTGACAAAGCAGCTCAGGAGAGGTGCCAGGAAAGACAAATGAGTCCACACAGAGCAACGCCCGTGTCCTTCTGAGAGGACTAGGCAGGTGAGAGAAGGCCCTTTGAAGGCCCGTGGTTCTGAGAAGGCCACTTGTCACGCAGATTGATTCTGGTGCCTGGATGGGAAATGGAGGGGACTGAGGGGCACACGAAGGGGAGGGAGGAACTCGGACAGCTTACGGAGATGCCTGCGGTGCAAAGCCAAAAAGACGGCTGCAGGATGGCTCGGCGTCGGTGCCATCGACCCCCCCCAAAAGATGCTGTGACCCCACTTGGGGACGACAGCCTCTGGCCCCGGCGCCCCCGGGGCTGGGCAGAGGCAGCAGCGCTCGGCATAGCTGGTGGCAGGGGGCCCGACGGGGTGGAACGCGTCCCGGCAGGGCCTGGCCAGGCCCAGGAGCACATCTGGTCCTCGCTGAGGGGCTGGAGCCGATGGGGCCCTGAGGAGTACAGGGGTGGCCTGGTGTCCCCGGCCGCAGCTCTTCCCTGCCGCAGCCGCCTGCGCTCCTGTCCGCGCCCGAAGCCCCGTGCCCGCAGAGGCAGCTGGGTCTGGAGCTGCCAGCGCCAGCAGCCCCAGAGCAGAATGAGCTCCCTGAGCAGAGGCCGAGGCTCATATACCCCAGGCCCCGCCCCCGGGCAAGTGGTGGGGATGGGACACAAGGGGGGGCGGTGCCGGGGGGTGGGGGGGGGGGTGGGGGGGGTGGGCAGCAAGGCACGCCAACGGGAGGGTGGGGCATGGGGCAAAAAAGTCACGCCCGGGGGGGGCGGTGCTGGGGTGGGGTGCAGAATAACAAAGGCAAACCCGGGAAGGGGAGGGGGTGGGGGCCGGGCAGGGCACGGCCACTGTCGGCGAGGCCATGGGGGGGGCGGTGCTGGGGCGAGGTGCAAAGCAGCAAGGCACTCCCACGGGGGGGGGGCGGGGAAGCAGGGCACGCCCACGGGGGGGGGCGGTGCCGGGGCAGAAAAGGCACACCCGGGGGGGGGGTCGGGGGGGGGCAAGCAGGGCACGCCTACAGTGGCCAGTGCCGAAGAACGGCAGCAAGGCACGCTCGCGGCGGGGGGGGGAGGCGCCGGGTGGATTTGGGGCCAGGCACACCCACCCTTAGCAAGGCCACCGAGTTGGGGGTGGCATGGGAAAAACCCCACCTGAAGGCAGAGACAGGGGTATGGGGGGGCATAGACAGGTGCAGACGTGGGGCGCATCCTCACGGCTGCTCGATAGTCTCACCTTCAAGTCCTAGGAAGGGAAATGCGGTCACCAACACGCCTCACAAAAAACAAGTTGCCATCCTGCAGGAAGTTCAGAATTCCGGGAAAATCCAGTGCACCTAGAACAAAACAGCACCAAAACTATCAGTTAAAAAAAAAGGCTGTGTGTTTTAAAACCCTCCTGTCACCCATGAACACCCCGTAGGAAACTGCCGACGTTAAAAAAAAAAAAAAAAAAAAAACCAAAAACAAAAACAAAAAAAAAACAAACCAAAAAAACCCCAAAACCCAAGCTGCATCCCAGGGCGCTCTCTCCTGTGGGTGCCGCTGGACCCTGCCCAGTCCCACAGCTCTCGCCTCGCCCAGAAGGAGCTCCCTGGGCAGAGCCCGGGGCTCATCTACTCCAGGCCCCCCCGCACCGAACCGGCACTTGGGCATCCTGGAGGACTGCGGGCCCATAGAGCGCAAGTTCGGAGGACTGAGGGGCACTTCCGGCATCATGGAGGACCGCGGGGAAGCGGCGGGAGCCTGCCGGAGCCCCGGAGGAGCCGGTGAGTCCCCCGCGAAACGAGTGCCGGCGGCGCCGCCGTCTCGGGGCCGCATCCGCGTCGTTTCTCTCCGGAGCTGCGGCCGGTGCTTGGAGGGGGGCGAGTGTATGGCGCCGCCGTCTTGTGAAGGCTGAGGCTGCCCGCGGCGGGGATGGGGCCGCGCGGGCAGGAGGGGACAGGCCGCCGCCCCGCCGTGCAGAGCTGCGTTCCTTGCGTGTTTCGGCAGGAATCGCTGTTGAATCCGTCTCGCTCTCGAATCCGTCTCGCTCTCCGCGGCTTCCGGGCAGTTTCTCCGCCGGCCCTGCCGGTCCGCGGTTAGGCCGGCGCGGAGCACCGGTGACGGGACCTGCGTGCGTGCGTGCGTGCGTGCGTGCGTGAGGGGCTCTTGCGAGAAGCGCCTCACAATAAGCAGGCTCAGCTCCGGGGCGGCGCTAGTAAATGGCATGGTCCTCGGGCGCCGTTAATTCGTGCCACGCGTTTGAGCTGGAATTTGAGAGAATAGTCTGTTATTTAAATGGCCCGATTGAAGAGTTGACTGGTACAGAAAGCGGGTGAACGAACGGCTCACAGCCAGCGAGCGCTCCGTGTACCGCTGCTGAAGGGAGCAGGAGCAAAGCGCAGGCACCCGACTGACACAAGAGGAAAAGGTTCATTACCGTTGGAAATCACGGTTTCGGATTGTGAATTAGGACTCTAATGAGGGGTCCGTTCACGACGACCGTTACCCTAAACTGCTCCCAATTGGTATTCTATTTCTGCTTCCCAAGGAGAAAATTTTCATCTGATGGTGCTGCGGGGGTATCTTTAATGCATCAGTTTAAGATGGCTAGTATTGTTAAACGGGCACTCATGATGCCCAGTTAGCGTTCGATCTGTTTCTAAAATGAAATCTAAGGTTTTTGTTCGTCGGATTTAATGGGCGTCGGTTTTTTCTTTTAGCTCTACTTGGAAGGAATTGGTACCCGTCCCCTCCTCCCCCCCCCCCAACGGCTATGTTTAAGTTTCGGCAGTCGTGACTCCCTGTTGGTTTTCTAATTTTCCTTTTATTTTAAATCTAAATCTTTTAGCGTTATGTTAGTTCACCACCGCCCGGGAATTCTTTTAGTACCTACGTTTAAACGTAGCCGTTATTGAACGATTCCTTTTTTTATTTCTCTTTATCTAAAAATCTAAAGCTTCGATTACTCTTTTGGTTCTAAGCAGGAGTCACTGTTGCCTCCCAGCTTGCTTACAGCGGTGTGCTCGTTTAAGCGTTAGAGCCTCCCAATTAGTTTCCAGTTCAATTGGTTTAGCAGTGGTTATGTTTAAATGGAGCTGTTCACGACTCCCAATTAGTTTTCTGTCTTTATCACTTCAAGAGGGTCTCTCAACTATTCATTTTTTGAATTGCAATAGGGACCGGGAATAATTACTGCCTGGTTCATTAAGTAACATCTGCCACTAAATTTAGTCATTACTCAACCCTAGGTAATATTTCTTCTCTTTAGGCGCGCTCTGATATTTTGTGACTTTACCACGAAGTGGATTAACTAGGACGCGTGATTTTTTTCTTTTCCTGTTAGAGTTGTTTCGCTACAGGTATTCCTTCCAGTTAGTGCTCTGTTGTTGATATTCTGCTGCTTGCCCTTTGATTACATCAATGGGGAGTAAGTACTGTCTGCAAAGTGGGAAGCAATAGCTAGAGCGGACGACGGGCAGTATTTGCTCCCAAAGACTATTCTGGTTACTGTGACGGACATTTTTATTTTAAACGTTTTGACGTAAACGAGCGGTAAAAATTAAACTAATAGAAACTGACCACTTTGGAATTCCCCAGGAAAAACGACCGGAGCGAGGACGCCTGCCGCGGTCCACTTGGGACGCTCGACGGTTTTGCACTCCGTCTCCAAAGTTTGAAGCTCCGCGGAGCGCAACCTCCCCGAGCGGCGACTCGGCCTGTAGCCACCGCCCGCTCTTCTCTCCGGCTCCGCCACCCGTTTTTCCAGAGCAGCCCAAAATCCCGGGGAAGCGAACCCGCGCACAGCAGATACGCCGCGACACCAAACCTCCGGCTGTCCAGCTGCGCCGCCCCCGACCGTCGCTGCTGCGCCAACGGGAGCCTCCGGCCGACGCGGTGCCGAGCGCCCGCGACCCCGTCGGCCGCCGGCTCTGCCAGCGGCGCGGTCCGGCGAAATCCGCGACGCTGCCGAGTCTGCGGCGAGTCCGGGGCGTGTTTTTTTAGCGAAGGAAAATGCCGTTTCAAGTCTCAAGTCCGACCTGCAAGGAAAAAGAAAGCCCGTGTAACAAGGCTAGACCCGTTCCTGTCTGTTGCAGAACTTGTACCAGCGCTACATTCTGGACGGGACCGAATGACAAAGCCGAATGACAGCCTGCAAGAATCCTCCTCTCAGAGCTCTCTGGTTGCAAAGGGACTATTGTAGATCACCAGCAGTTGTAAGACACTGAGACTCCTACTTTTCTCCATCTGCCTCCCTCAACAGAAATAAGTCCCAAAGGACAGAAAACCCCAGGAAAGGGTTGAAACCAAACCGAACCCAAAGCAAAAACCAAAACCAAGGAAAAACCGTCGGGGAAAAGAGCCCCAAAGCATCAGGAACTGTACCAAGCACCTTAAGTAACACTGAAGCGACTCGAACCAAAACAAGTGACAAAGCAGCTCAGGAGAGGTGCCAGGAAAGACAAATGAGTCCACACAGAGCAACGCCCGTGTCCTTCTGAGAGGACTAGGCAGGTGAGAGAAGGCCCTTTGAAGGCCCGTGGTTCTGAGAAGGCCACTTGTCACGCAGATTGATTCTGGTGCCTGGATGGGAAATGGAGGGGACTGAGGGGCACACGAAGGGGAGGGAGGAACTCGGACAGCTTACGGAGATGCCTGCGGTGCAAAGCCAAAAAGACGGCTGCAGGATGGCTCGGCGTCGGTGCCATCGACCCCCCCCAAAAGATGCTGTGACCCCACTTGGGGACGACAGCCTCTGGCCCCGGCGCCCCCGGGGCTGGGCAGAGGCAGCAGCGCTCGGCATAGCTGGTGGCAGGGGGCCCGACGGGGTGGAACGCGTCCCGGCAGGGCCTGGCCAGGCCCAGGAGCACATCTGGTCCTCGCTGAGGGGCTGGAGCCGATGGGGCCCTGAGGAGTACAGGGGTGGCCTGGTGTCCCCGGCCGCAGCTCTTCCCTGCCGCAGCCGCCTGCGCTCCTGTCCGCGCCCGAAGCCCCGTGCCCGCAGAGGCAGCTGGGTCTGGAGCTGCCAGCGCCAGCAGCCCCAGAGCAGAATGAGCTCCCTGAGCAGAGGCCGAGGCTCATATACCTCAGGCCCCGCCCCCGGGCAAGTGGTGGGGATGGGACACAAGGGGGGGCGGTGCCGGGGGGTGGGGGGTGGGGTGGGGGGGGTGGGCAGCAAGGCACGCCAACGGGAGGGTGGGGCATGGGGCAAAAAAGTCACGCCCGGGGGGGGCAGTGCTGGGGTGGGGTGCAGAATAACAAAGGCAAACCCGGGAAGGGGAGGGGGTGGGGGCCGGGCAGGGCACGGCCACTGTCGGCGAGGCCATGGGGGGGGCGGTGCTGGGGCGAGGTGCAAAGCAGCAAGGCACTCCCACGGGGGGGGGGCGGTGCCGGGGCAGAAAAGGCACACCCGGGGGGGGGGGTCGGGGGGGGGCAAGCAGGGCACGCCTACAGTGGCCAGTGCCGAAGAACGGCAGCAAGGCACGCTCGCGGCGGGGGGGGGAGGCGCCGGGTGGATTTGGGGCCAGGCACACCCACCCTTAGCAAGGCCACCGAGTTGGGGGTGGCATGGGAAAAACCCCACCTGAAGGCAGAGACAGGGGTATGGGGGGGCATAGACAGGTGCAGACGTGGGGCGCATCCTCACGGCTGCTCGATAGTCTCACCTTCAAGTCCTAGGAAGGGAAATGCGGTCACCAACACGCCTCACAAAAAACAAGTTGCCATCCTGCAGGAAGTTCAGAATTCCGGGAAAATCCAGTGCACCTAGAACAAAACAGCACCAAAACTATCAGTTAAAAAAAAAGGCTGTGTGTTTTAAAACCCTCCTGTCACCCCTGAACACCCCGTAGGAAACTGCCGACGTTAAAAAAAAAAAAAAAAAAAACAAACCAAAAACAAAAACAAAAAAAAACAAACCAAAAAAACCCCAAAACCCAAGCTGCATCCCAGGGCGCTCTCTCCTGTGGGTGCCGCTGGACCCTGCCCAGTCCCACAGCTCTCGCCTCGCCCAGAAGGAGCTCCCTGGGCAGAGCCCGGGGCTCATCTACTCCAGGCCCCCCCGCACCGAACCGGCACTTGGGCATCCTGGAGGACTGCGGGCCCATAGAGCGCAAGTTCGGAGGACTGAGGGGCACTTCCGGCATCATGGAGGACCGCGGGGAAGCGGCGGGAGCCTGCCGGAGCCCCGGAGGAGCCGGTGAGTCCCCCGCGAAACGAGTGCCGGCGGCGCCGCCGTCTCGGGGCCGCATCCGCGTCGTTTCTCTCCGGAGCTGCGGCCGGTGCTTGGAGGGGGGCGAGTGTATGGCGCCGCCGTCTTGTGAAGGCTGAGGCTGCCCGCGGCGGGGATGGGGCCGCGCGGGCAGGAGGGGACAGGCCGCCGCCCCGCCGTGCAGAGCTGCGTTCCTTGCGTGTTTCGGCAGGAATCGCTGTTGAATCCGTCTCGCTCTCGAATCCGTCTCGCTCTCCGCGGCTTCCGGGCAGTTTCTCCGCCGGCCCTGCCGGTCCGCGGTTAGGCCGGCGCGGAGCACCGGTGACGGGACCTGCGTGCGTGCGTGCGTGCGTGCGTGCGTGAGGGGCTCTTGCGAGAAGCGCCTCACAATAAGCAGGCTCAGCTCCGGGGCGGCGCTAGTAAATGGCATGGTCCTCGGGCGCCGTTAATTCGTGCCACGCGTTTGAGCTGGAATTTGAGAGAATAGTCTGTTATTTAAATGGCCCGATTGAAGAGTTGACTGGTACAGAAAGCGGGTGAACGAACGGCTCACAGCCAGCGAGCGCTCCGTGTACCGCTGCTGAAGGGAGCAGGAGCAAAGCGCAGGCACCCGACTGACACAAGAGGAAAAGGTTCATTACCGTTGGAAATCACGGTTTCGGATTGTGAATTAGGACTCTAATGAGGGGTCCGTTCACGACGACCGTTACCCTAAACTGCTCCCAATTGGTATTCTATTTCTGCTTCCCAAGGAGAAAATTTTCATCTGATGGTGCTGCGGGGGTATCTTTAATGCATCAGTTTAAGATGGCTAGTATTGTTAAACGGGCACTCATGATGCCCAGTTAGCGTTCGATCTGTTTCTAAAATGAAATCTAAGGTTTTTGTTCGTCGGATTTAATGGGCGTCGGTTTTTTCTTTTAGCTCTACTTGGAAGGAATTGGTACCCGTCCCCTCCTCCCCCCCCCCCAACGGCTATGTTTAAGTTTCGGCAGTCGTGACTCCCTGTTGGTTTTCTAATTTTCCTTTTATTTTAAATCTAAATCTTTTAGCGTTATGTTAGTTCACCACCGCCCGGGAATTCTTTTAGTACCTACGTTTAAACGTAGCCGTTATTGAACGATTCCTTTTTTTATTTCTCTTTATCTAAAAATCTAAAGCTTCGATTACTCTTTTGGTTCTAAGCAGGAGTCACTGTTGCCTCCCAGCTTGCTTACAGCGGTGTGCTCGTTTAAGCGTTAGAGCCTCCCAATTAGTTTCCAGTTCAATTGGTTTAGCAGTGGTTATGTTTAAATGGAGCTGTTCACGACTCCCAATTAGTTTTCTGTCTTTATCACTTCAAGAGGGTCTCTCAACTATTCATTTTTTGAATTGCAATAGGGACCGGGAATAATTACTGCCTGGTTCATTAAGTAACATCTGCCACTAAATTTAGTCATTACTCAACCCTAGGTAATATTTCTTCTCTTTAGGCGCGCTCTGATATTTTGTGACTTTACCACGAAGTGGATTAACTAGGACGCGTGATTTTTTTCTTTTCCTGTTAGAGTTGTTTCGCTACAGGTATTCCTTCCAGTTAGTGCTCTGTTGTTGATATTCTGCTGCTTGCCCTTTGATTACATCAATGGGGAGTAAGTACTGTCTGCAAAGTGGGAAGCAATAGCTAGAGCGGACGACGGGCAGTATTTGCTCCCAAAGACTATTCTGGTTACTGTGACGGACATTTTTATTTTAAACGTTTTGACGTAAACGAGCGGTAAAAATTAAACTAATAGAAACTGACCACTTTGGAATTCCCCAGGAAAAACGACCGGAGCGAGGACGCCTGCCGCGGTCCACTTGGGACGCTCGACGGTTTTGCACTCCGTCTCCAAAGTTTGAAGCTCCGCGGAGCGCAACCTCCCCGAGCGGCGACTCGGCCTGTAGCCACCGCCCGCTCTTCTCTCCGGCTCCGCCACCCGTTTTTCCAGAGCAGCCCAAAATCCCGGGGAAGCGAACCCGCGCACAGCAGATACGCCGCGACACCAAACCTCCGGCTGTCCAGCTGCGCCGCCCCCGACCGTCGCTGCTGCGCCAACGGGAGCCTCCGGCCGACGCGGTGCCGAGCGCCCGCGACCCCGTCGGCCGCCGGCTCTGCCAGCGGCGCGGTCCGGCGAAATCCGCGACGCTGCCGAGTCTGCGGCGAGTCCGGGGCGTGTTTTTTTAGCGAAGGAAAATGCCGTTTCAAGTCTCAAGTCCGACCTGCAAGGAAAAAGAAAGCCCGCGTAACAAGGCTAGACCCGTTCCTGTCTGTTGCAGAACTTGTACCAGCGCTACATTCTGGA
The DNA here is from genome assembly GCF_034619465.1 of Leptosomus discolor. NCBI lineage: Eukaryota > Metazoa > Chordata > Aves > Leptosomiformes > Leptosomidae > Leptosomus > Leptosomus discolor. Next base: position 85,341 of record NW_028237892.1, read on the forward strand.
CGGGACCGAATGACAAAGCCGAATGACAGCCTGCAAGAATCCTCCTCTCAGAGCTCTCTGGTTGCAAAGGGACTATTGTAGATCACCAGCAGTTGTAAGACACTGAGACTCCTACTTTTCTCCATCTGCCTCCCTCAACAGAAATAAGTCCCAAAGGACAGAAAACCCCAGGAAAGGGTTGAAACCAAACCGAACCCAAAGCAAAAACCAAAACCAAGGAAAAACCGTCGGGGAAAAGAGCCCCAAAGCATCAGGAACTGTACCAAGCACCTTAAGTAACACTGAAGCGACTCGAACCAAAACAAGTGACAAAGCAGCTCAGGAGAGGTGCCAGGAAAGACAAATGAGTCCACACAGAGCAACGCCCGTGTCCTTCTGAGAGGACTAGGCAGGTGAGAGAAGGCCCTTTGAAGGCCCGTGGTTCTGAGAAGGCCACTTGTCACGCAGATTGATTCTGGTGCCTGGATGGGAAATGGAGGGGACTGAGGGGCACACGAAGGGGAGGGAGGAACTCGGACAGCTTACGGAGATGCCTGCGGTGCAAAGCCAAAAAGACGGCTGCAGGATGGCTCGGCGTCGGTGCCATCGACCCCCCCCAAAAGATGCTGTGACCCCACTTGGGGACGACAGCCTCTGGCCCCGGCGCCCCCGGGGCTGGGCAGAGGCAGCAGCGCTCGGCATAGCTGGTGGCAGGGGGCCCGACGGGGTGGAACGCGTCCCGGCAGGGCCTGGCCAGGCCCAGGAGCACATCTGGTCCTCGCTGAGGGGCTGGAGCCGATGGGGCCCTGAGGAGTACAGGGGTGGCCTGGTGTCCCCGGCCGCAGCTCTTCCCTGCCGCAGCCGCCTGCGCTCCTGTCCGCGCCCGAAGCCCCGTGCCCGCAGAGGCAGCTGGGTCTGGAGCTGCCAGCGCCAGCAGCCCCAGAGCAGAATGAGCTCCCTGAGCAGAGGCCGAGGCTCATATACCTCAGGCCCCGCCCCCGGGCAAGTGGTGGGGATGGGACACAAGGGGGGGCGGTGCCGGGGGGTGGGGGGTGGGGTGGGGGGGGTGGGCAGCAAGGCACGCCAACGGGAGGGTGGGGCATGGGGCAAAAAAGTCACGCCCGGGGGGGGCAGTGCTGGGGTGGGGTGCAGAATAACAAAGGCAAACCCGGGAAGGGGAGGGGGTGGGGGCCGGGCAGGGCACGGCCACTGTCGGCGAGGCCATGGGGGGGGCGGTGCTGGGGCGAGGTGCAAAGCAGCAAGGCACTCCCACGGGGGGGGGGCGGTGCCGGGGCAGAAAAGGCACACCCGGGGGGGGGGGTCGGGGGGGGGCAAGCAGGGCACGCCTACAGTGGCCAGTGCCGAAGAACGGCAGCAAGGCACGCTCGCGGCGGGGGGGGGAGGCGCCGGGTGGATTTGGGGCCAGGCACACCCACCCTTAGCAAGGCCACCGAGTTGGGGGTGGCATGGGAAAAACCCCACCTGAAGGCAGAGACAGGGGTATGGGGGGGCATAGACAGGTGCAGACGTGGGGCGCATCCTCACGGCTGCTCGATAGTCTCACCTTCAAGTCCTAGGAAGGGAAATGCGGTCACCAACACGCCTCACAAAAAACAAGTTGCCATCCTGCAGGAAGTTCAGAATTCCGGGAAAATCCAGTGCACCTAGAACAAAACAGCACCAAAACTATCAGTTAAAAAAAAAGGCTGTGTGTTTTAAAACCCTCCTGTCACCCCTGAACACCCCGTAGGAAACTGCCGACGTTAAAAAAAAAAAAAAAAAAACAAAACAAAACAACCCCCAAAAAAAAAAAAACAAAAAAACCCCAAAACCCAAGCTGCATCCCAGGGCGCTCTCTCCTGTGGGTGCCGCTGGACCCTGCCCAGTCCCACAGCTCTCGCCTCGCCCAGAAGGAGCTCCCTGGGCAGAGCCCGGGGCTCATCTACTCCAGGCCCCCCCGCACCGAACCGGCACTTGGGCATCCTGGAGGACTGCGGGCCCATAGAGCGCAAGTTCGGAGGACTGAGGGGCACTTCCGGCATCATGGAGGACCGCGGGGAAGCGGCGGGAGCCTGCCGGAGCCCCGGAGGAGCCGGTGAGTCCCCCGCGAAACGAGTGCCGGCGGCGCCGCCGTCTCGGGGCCGCATCCGCGTCGTTTCTCTCCGGAGCTGCGGCCGGTGCTTGGAGGGGGGCGAGTGTATGGCGCCGCCGTCTTGTGAAGGCTGAGGCTGCCCGCGGCGGGGATGGGGCCGCGCGGGCAGGAGGGGACAGGCCGCCGCCCCGCCGTGCAGAGCTGCGTTCCTTGCGTGTTTCGGCAGGAATCGCTGTTGAATCCGTCTCGCTCTCGAATCCGTCTCGCTCTCCGCGGCTTCCGGGCAGTTTCTCCGCCGGCCCTGCCGGTCCGCGGTTAGGCCGGCGCGGAGCACCGGTGACGGGACCTGCGTGCGTGCGTGCGTGCGTGCGTGCGTGAGGGGCTCTTGCGAGAAGCGCCTCACAATAAGCAGGCTCAGCTCCGGGGCGGCGCTAGTAAATGGCATGGTCCTCGGGCGCCGTTAATTCGTGCCACGCGTTTGAGCTGGAATTTGAGAGAATAGTCTGTTATTTAAATGGCCCGATTGAAGAGTTGACTGGTACAGAAAGCGGGTGAACGAACGGCTCACAGCCAGCGAGCGCTCCGTGTACCGCTGCTGAAGGGAGCAGGAGCAAAGCGCAGGCACCCGACTGACACAAGAGGAAAAGGTTCATTACCGTTGGAAATCACGGTTTCGGATTGTGAATTAGGACTCTAATGAGGGGTCCGTTCACGACGACCGTTACCCTAAACTGCTCCCAATTGGTATTCTATTTCTGCTTCCCAAGGAGAAAATTTTCATCTGATGGTGCTGCGGGGGTATCTTTAATGCATCAGTTTAAGATGGCTAGTATTGTTAAACGGGCACTCATGATGCCCAGTTAGCGTTCGATCTGTTTCTAAAATGAAATCTAAGGTTTTTGTTCGTCGGATTTAATGGGCGTCGGTTTTTTCTTTTAGCTCTACTTGGAAGGAATTGGTACCCGTCCCCTCCTCCCCCCCCCCCACGGCTATGTTTAAGTTTCGGCAGTCGTGACTCCCTGTTGGTTTTCTAATTTTCCTTTTATTTTAAATCTAAATCTTTTAGCGTTATGTTAGTTCACCACCGGCCGGGAATTCTTTTAGTACCTACGTTTAAACGTAGCCGTTATTGAACGATTCCTTTTTTTATTTCTCTTTATCTAAAAATCTAAAGCTTCGATTACTCTTTTGGTTCTAAGCAGGAGTCACTGTTGCCTCCCAGCTTGCTTACAGCGGTGTGCTCGTTTAAGCGTTAGAGCCTCCCAATTAGTTTCCAGTTCAATTGGTTTAGCAGTGGTTATGTTTAAATGGAGCTGTTCACGACTCCCAATTAGTTTTCTGTCTTTATCACTTCAAGAGGGTCTCTCAACTATTCATTTTTTGAATTGCAATAGGGACCGGGAATAATTACTGCCTGGTTCATTAAGTAACATCTGCCACTAAATTTAGTCATTACTCAACCCTAGGTAATATTTCTTCTCTTTAGGCGCGCTCTGATATTTTGTGACTTTACCACGAAGTGGATTAACTAGGACGCGTGATTTTTTTCTTTTCCTGTTAGAGTTGTTTCGCTACAGGTATTCCTTCCAGTTAGTGCTCTGTTGTTGATATTCTGCTGCTTGCCCTTTGATTACATCAATGGGGAGTAAGTACTGTCTGCAAAGTGGGAAGCAATAGCTAGAGCGGACGACGGGCAGTATTTGCTCCCAAAGACTATTCTGGTTACTGTGACGGACATTTTTATTTTAAACGTTTTGACGTAAACGAGCGGTAAAAATTAAACTAATAGAAACTGACCACTTTGGAATTCCCCAGGAAAAACGACCGGAGCGAGGACGCCTGCCGCGGTCCACTTGGGACGCTCGACGGTTTTGCACTCCGTCTCCAAAGTTTGAAGCTCCGCGGAGCGCAACCTCCCCGAGCGGCGACTCGGCCTGTAGCCACCGCCCGCTCTTCTCTCCGGCTCCGCCACCCGTTTTTCCAGAGCAGCCCAAAATCCCGGGGAAGCAAACCCGCGCACAGCAGATACGCCGCGACACCAAACCTCCGGCTGTCCAGCTGCGCCGCCCCCGACCGTCGCTGCTGCGCCAACGGGAGCCTCCGGCCGACGCGGTGCCGAGCGCCCGCGACCCCGTCGGCCGCCGGCTCTGCCAGCGGCGCGGTCCGGCGAAATCCGCGACGCTGCCGAGTCTGCGGCGAGTCCGGGGCGTGTTTTTTTAGCGAAGGAAAATGCCGTTTCAAGTCTCAAGTCCGACCTGCAAGGAAAAAGAAAGCCCGCGTAACAAGGCTAGACCCGTTCCTGTCTGTTGCAGAACTTGTACCAGCGCTACATTCTGGACGGGACCGAATGACAAAGCCGAATGACAGCCTGCAAGAATCCTCCTCTCAGAGCTCTCTGGTTGCAAAGGGACTATTGTAGATCACCAGCAGTTGTAAGACACTGAGACTCCTACTTTTCTCCATCTGCCTCCCTCAACAGAAATAAGTCCCAAAGGACAGAAAACCCCAGGAAAGGGTTGAAACCAAACCGAACCCAAAGCAAAAACCAAAACCAAGGAAAAACCGTCGGGGAAAAGAGCCCCAAAGCATCAGGAACTGTACCAAGCACCTTAAGTAACACTGAAGCGACTCGAACCAAAACAAGTGACAAAGCAGCTCAGGAGAGGTGCCAGGAAAGACAAATGAGTCCACACAGAGCAACGCCCGTGTCCTTCTGAGAGGACTAGGCAGGTGAGAGAAGGCCCTTTGAAGGCCCGTGGTTCTGAGAAGGCCACTTGTCACGCAGATTGATTCTGGTGCCTGGATGGGAAATGGAGGGGACTGAGGGGCACACGAAGGGGAGGGAGGAACTCGGACAGCTTACGGAGATGCCTGCGGTGCAAAGCCAAAAAGACGGCTGCAGGATGGCTCGGCGTCGGTGCCATCGACCCCCCCCAAAAGATGCTGTGACCCCACTTGGGGACGACAGCCTCTGGCCCCGGCGCCCCCGGGGCTGGGCAGAGGCAGCAGCGCTCGGCATAGCTGGTGGCAGGGGGCCCGACGGGGTGGAACGCGTCCCGGCAGGGCCTGGCCAGGCCCAGGAGCACATCTGGTCCTCGCTGAGGGGCTGGAGCCGATGGGGCCCTGAGGAGTACAGGGGTGGCCTGGTGTCCCCGGCCGCAGCTCTTCCCTGCCGCAGCCGCCTGCGCTCCTGTCCGCGCCCGAAGCCCCGTGCCCGCAGAGGCAGCTGGGTCTGGAGCTGCCAGCGCCAGCAGCCCCAGAGCAGAATGAGCTCCCTGAGCAGAGGCCGAGGCTCATATACCCCAGGCCCCGCCCCCGGGCAAGTGGTGGGGATGGGACACAAGGGGGGGCGGTGCCGGGGGGTGGGCAGCAAGGCACACCAACGGGAGGGTGGGGCATGGGGCAAAAAAGTCACGCCCGGGGGGGGCGGTGCTGGGGTGGGGTGCAGAATAACAAAGGCAAACCCGGGAAGGGGAGGGGGTGGGGGCCGGGCAGGGCACAGCCACTGTCGGCGAGGCCATGGGGGGGGCGGTGCTGGGGCGAGGTGCAAAGCAGCAAGGCACTCCCACGGGGGGGGGGCGGTGCCGGGGCAGAAAAGGCACACCCGGGGGGGGGGGGCGGGGGGGGGCAAGCAGGGCACGCCTACAGTGGCCAGTGCCGAAGAACGGCAGCAAGGCACGCTCGCGGCGGGGGGGAGGCGCCGGGTGGATTTGGGGCCAGGCACACCCACCCTTAGCAAGGCCACCGAGTTGGGGATGGCATGGGAAAAACCCCACCTGAAGGCAGAGACAGGGGTATGGGGGGGCATAGACAGGTGCAGACGTGGTGCGCATCCTCACGGCTGCTCGATAGTCTCACCTTCAAGTCCTAGGAAGGGAAATGCGGTCACCAACACTCCTCGCAAAAAACAAGTTGCCATCCTGCAGGAAGTTCAGAATTCCGGGAAAATCCAGTGCACCTAGAACAAAACAGCACCAAAACTAGCAGTTAAAAAAAAGGCTGTGTGTTTTAAAACCCTCCTGTCACCCCTGAACACCCCCTAGGAAACTGCTGACATAAAAACAAGAAAAAAAAAAAGCCCAAGCTTCATCCCAGGGCACTTTCTACTGTGGGTGCTGCGGGACCCTGCCTAGTCCCAGAGTTCTTGCCTCGCATGTAAGAAGGAGCTTCCTGGGAGAGTTCAGGGCTCATCTACCCCAGGCCCCAACCACCACCCTTCCCAAAATCATAGGCAACTGGGTAAACTGAGACACGGAGAGAGGGGACCTAGAAATGCCAGTTTCACAAGCAATGAGGAAGAATGAAATCAGAGCTGGTGGGGTGCCAGAAAGGAAACGACATAGAAAGGAAAGGTAGAAGGTGACACTTTACAGGGCAATGCTAGCAAAAGAGCAAAAAGCTTTGGGGAACTAGACAGCCTGAAAGGCAGACAGAGGCAGGGACAGGCAAGGAGGCAGGCAGAGATCCAGAGAACCGGGGCAGGGATGGCCCTGGACACACACGAGGGGACACGTGGCTCCTGGTGACAACGGCAGACCTTCACCGCCCCGAGGCTTTTCTCTCTGTCTCTGCCCCTTCTTCCTCCACAGTGCCAGCTGCCTGACCTTAGGAGCAGGCGGTGGGTGACTCAATGCACTTCTCTCACGAGGTTTCCTGGACATGCAGCAGCTCACACGTGTGCAGCCAACAGAGGCGCCAAGGTCCTGGTGCTGTGTTATGGTGGCATTCTCTGTTGTGGATGGGTGGGAGGGATCCTTCCTTGCCACAGGGACCAGCTGGAGACAGTTGCCTGTGGAAGCCCCTTGGTTTGACTCCTCAGCCAGCTCCTGCAGGCAGGCATGCCCAGGCAGCCCCCTTCATAGCCCAAAGTAGGGCCAGCCCCATCATTAGCCTCAGTGGCCACACCTGCCCCAGCTGGAGCCCATCAGGAACAGGTGCCTGGGCAAAGCCCCACAGCACATGGCCCCCTCCCCGGCACCTGCCCACAGCCACGAGCTCTGCACCCAGGGGCTTGAATACCATCCAGGGGCACAGAGGAGGCAGGAAAAGTTTACTCACCTCTGCCCAGAACAAATCCTGGCACTGAGCTGGCTACAAGGCTCGGTGTGCAAACACAGCAAACGCAGCAGGAGAGAAGGGAAAAAGCAGGAGGAAGGTAGAGAAGAGGTGGGGGACAGGCAGCCAGTAAACGGGATGCTGCAAACAGGAGAGGGACAGGGAGCAGGACAGTAGCATAGAGAGAGGAGTACTGGGACACTGAGCAAAAAACCCAGGGAGAGATGGAGGAATACATAAGAGCGAGGAGGAGCAGGAGAGAGAGGCCAAAGGGACCAGCAGGACCACAAGGCAGGGACAAGACAAGGGACAGGGAAATATTGTAAAGCAATAGGGGAAAAGAAACAGAGGCAAGAACTAACACATAGGGTCAGGAAGACAAAAAGAGGGAGCCTTACAAAGACAATGTAAAAAGTGACACCATTTCCACCCCCGTCTTGACTTCCACATTTTCCCTGACTTCACACCCCATCTCAGCCTCCACTTTCTTCCAGCCCTGCCTCTCCCCCTGGCTTGAGGGGAAGCCCCAGTGCAATCAGGAAGGTGTTAGGCTGTCCATCAGGCTCCCACAGCAAAGGGGCCAGGACAGAAAGCCATTGCTGGCCCTCCCCATCCCTGGGCAGCCCTTTCCCAGGCAGCAGAAGGAGCGGCAGGCAGGGCAGCAGAGGTGGACCGGGACACACACAGGAGAACGTGTGACTCACCCCAGCTCCTGGCACCAGCTCAGATCTTCAGCACCCCAACACTTTTCTCTCAACTCCCCTCCACCGCCAGGCTGGCCAGCGGCTCACACACACAGCCGATGCAGGCACCAAGCTGCCAGCAATGTGTGCTGGTGGTCTGCTCCATCATGGACAGCTCAGGGGGATCCTTCCTTACCACAGGGACCAGCCATTCCATTCTGGAGGTAGCTCCAGCTACCTCCTCAGCCAGTTCCCCTTTATCAGCTCCCTCAGGCAGCCCCTTTATAGCCCACAGGAGGGCCGGCCCTGTTATTAGCCCCACTGGCCACACCTGGAGCCCATCAGGAACAGGGGCCACAGGCAAGAACAAGCACCCAGGGACAAGGAGCTCTGAAGAGGGAGATGTAGGAAGAAAATGTAAAAAGCAATACTGCTTTTCCACTCTCCCACCCACCCCTGCCCTTGGGAAAGCCTGATGGAAACCATGAGACTTCAGGGTGTCCCTGCTGGGTGCCCCTCATTCCCCCTGATATCTACTGGTGATGGCATTTTGGGCCCAAGGAAGTGCCAGAGCGAAGTTTGGAATGCAAACAGTTTGTTTAAAACAGTTTGCATCTGGAGCAGCAGTTCTTGTAGTGGTGGGGGCAAGGCAGGTGCATGGAGCAGGGACAAGGGGAGGGGGACACAAAACATGGTAATGGGAGGCAGGTGCAAGGCACACCCATGGTGGGGGGGCGGGGGGGGGGGAGGAAGGCAGGTGCACAGGGGGAGGATAGGGTGTGAGCTATGCACACCCATAAAGTGGGTACAAAAATCTGTCAGGGATAACCTGATTGAGGAAGATGAAGTTGACCTTGACAGCATTCCAGTATACCCTTGAAAAGACAGAAGAAGTGGATGAAGAATGTTGTAAACAAGTTTGAGGAAGTTATAAGAGATTGAGCAAGAAGAGACTGAGCAAGTAATACCACAGAGCAGAAACTTGGCAAGAGAACAGTAGGTACAGTGAGAAATACAGTAGGAGCTCCAGCCAATCATTATGTGAATGGAGGTGAATGGACAAAGCTATTGAGCGAATCATTTTAGCAGCCTTAGTGCATGAACAGGTGGACAGATAAGAAAGGTTATAAAAGGGTACGCTTTTTCTGCTGCACCATCTCAGCCATCTTGGTTTTTGCAACTTAATAAAGACTGCCTTCTTACATATACTCTTGTCGTTGTCCATCCCTACCATGAAAAAAAGCAGGCAAGGCAGGCCCATGGGAGGCAGGGACATGACAAGTAGGGCCAGGCACACACACGGGAGTCAAGGCCACAAAGATCGGGGTGGCATGGGAAAAACCCCACCTGAAGGCAGAGACAGGGGTATGGGGGGGGCATAGACAGGTGCAGATGTGGTGCACATCCTCATGCTACTCGATAATCTCACCTTCAGTCCTAGGAAAGGAAATGGGATCACAAACCCTTGTCACAAAAAACAAGTTGCCATCCTGCAGGAAGTTCAGAATTCCAGGAAAATCCAGTGCACCTATGTCTTGGTTTGAAAGACAGGTGTCTGTGGAGGAAGGCAGGAGCCTCCCTTGAAATGGAAAGTGCAACCCCCTTCCCTCCAAATTATTATAATTTTGAAATTAACGGGCGTTCAGGCAAAGATACGGGGAATAGGAATAACAGTTCTTTACTAATATATATATATATATATATATAAAACACAAGGCAGGGAAAAAACAAACAACCCACTGGTTTACACTGACAGAGTCAGGAATACAACCTGACACCCTGTTAGGGTGGCAGTAGCAGTCCGATAAGATGCTGGCTGCAGTCCTCCTGAAGCGATGGATGTAGTTCTGTGGAAGCAGCAATCAGGTAAAAGAGTCTGGTCTTCCTCCGAAGGTCCAGTGGTAGGTAGGTAGCTCTTGTCCTCTGGAACTCCAGTGGGGGGAAAAGCTCCTCTGGGAATCCACTGGAAGAAGGCTGCTAGGGTGTTCAAAATCTCTGTTTTTATTTGGCATGGACTGCTTGGCTCCTTCCCCCCCCGCCCCCCCCACCCCCGGGCGGAGCATCTCACAATGGGATGGGGAGTCGTGAGGCAGTTCCTTGATGGGCCATTAACAGGAGATAGTCCAGGAGCGAGTTATCGATGAGTCAGGCGATAAGGCATTGTTGTGCCCAGTAACAGGAGATAGTCCGGGGGGGGGAGGCAGAGAGCACCGCCCCACCTGGTCTCAACAGCTCCTGAAGATGGTAATAGAATATTTTTTTCTTTTGGCACATTTTGCACTGTAACCCAGGACAACCTAGAACAAAACCACAGCAAAACTGTCAGTTAAAAAAGCTGTGTGTTTTAGAACCCTCTCATCACCCCTTAACACTCCGTATGAAACTGCTGACAAATAATAAAAAAAAAAAGCCCAAGCTGCATCCCAGGGCTCTCTCTACTGTGGGTGCTGCTGGAGCTTGCCCAATCCCACAGCTCTCACCTCGCCCAGAAGGAGCTCCCTGGGCAGAGCCCGGGACTCATCTACCCCAGGCCCCGCCCACTGCCTTTCCAAACATCCCCCGGGGAAGGGGCCGCCGCGGGGCACAAAGGTGAGAGCGTCCGGTGCGTAGCCCACTCACTGTAGGCGGTAGCAGGAGAGAGCGCGGCAGCGCGCACCCGGAGCTGCAGTACCGTCTTTTGGTCACAGGGTGGCAGCAGGGTGCGCGGCAGCGCCGCCGGGGCTGCATAACCGCTTTTTGGTCACAGGGTGGCAGCAGGGAGCGCGGAAAGCTCCGCTGGGCCTGCAGTACCGACTTTCGGTCACAGGGTGGCAGCAGGGAGCGCGGCAGCGCCTTCGGGACTGCAGTACTGCTTTTCGGTCACAGGGTGGCAGCAGGGAGCGCGGCAGCGCCTTCGGGACTGCAGTACTGCTTTTCGGTCACAGGGTGGCAGCAGGGAGCGCGGCAGCGCCTTCGGGACTGCAGTACTGCTTTTCGGTCACAGGGTGGCAGCAGGGAGCGCGGCAGCGCCTTCGGGACTGCAGTACTGCTTTTCGGTCACAGGGTGGCAGCAGAGAGCGCCACAAATCGGTGTCACCGCACACGCGCGTGTACCACGCCCCAGTACCCAACCCTAGTCAAATCGTGGTAGCAGAGCGCGCCGCAGGCGGCCGCCAGCGCGCATGCGCGTACCCCGGCCTGCAGTACCGCACACCCCCCACGCGCAGGCAGCACAAAGCGCCGTTTCACGCAGCACCCCCGTGCGGTCACAGCGGCGCAGCAGCACCTGCGTCTTTCTCTGACACTGGGGGTACAGGGGGACCCGGAGAGGGGTGGGGGATGACCGACACCAACGGCTCTCCCCGGCATAACCCACAGACGAGCACTCACCTGCCACAGCCCACGAGACAGAATCCATGCTCGATGCCTGCCCCCCGCCGGATCATCGACGCCGGCTGCCGCACAGCAGAGGGGTGGCAGGGCGTCCGCCAAAGGACGGTGCCATGGCTCTTGCTCGCACTCGGCTCTGCCACATTCCCCGTCTCGGACCACGCCCGGACGGGCTCCCCAGAGCAACAACTGCCCCTTTCCCCACCGGACAGCCGTGGCAGAAAGCTTGGACAGAGACAGAGCTGGCCCCGCGGGGCGAGAGCGCTGAGCCACCGGCAGGCAAACCTGGGGGGGGGGGGGGGGGGGGGGCGAGCTGCTGCGCAGCACCGGACACTCACAGCAAGACATCGGGAAACAAAAGGCCCCAGCCATAGTTCAGCACATTAGAAGAACAACACAGAAGCAAGGAGAGGAATTCAATAGAACGAGGGACAGGAGAGCAGTCGAACTGAAGGAGACCAGCCCGAAATACAGACACATCCTCTACAAACCAGAGTGATTTGAATACTTAACACTCCATAGAAAGACAAACAGATACGATTTCCAACCCCTTCTTAGCAGAAAAGCAACTGCTCTTGCTCATGTTTGATGCCCTTCCTTAGAGCGCTGCTGCAGAACAAGGCTGTACACCCCCATCTAGATCTATGCTTACACCTGTCTCCAAAATACACAGTTGTTATTTGACTCTGCTCCTGCCCCACCTTGTTCTATCATGTCACATGATTAGAAACCAAGTACTTCAGAGCGCTCTGTCAAAACACAGGGAAGAAACTCAGTAACATGCAGCTGCCTCTGGCTTGGAAAGAGTTAGAGAAACCCCTGACCGCTTAAGTACACCTCATACATTACATGCTGTACTGATTCGGCAGCGAGTTTAAACCGCGTTAGTCATTCTGCCAATTATACAATTTTAACTTTCTCTAGAGTTTCATATATGACAGGAAAAGATCAGTGAAATAATAGATCCCCCACATGGTTTTACTCATTAAAAAGAAAAAAAAAAGAAATTCAAATCCCCAGGGCTGCAACAGGTAAGGCCACCGAACAGGACTGGCAGATGCACTAAGGCTTCTGGCTGTACCAAAGCACGCAGAGGAACATTTTTTAATCGTATCTCGACCGTTGCAACCAAGAATGTAAAGACCAGCGACGCCATCCACTTTTGGAACACTTGCTGTGCTTCAGTCTTTGGAAACAAATTGACTTTGCTGTTGTTTTGTTTTTCAAAAGAGGGCAAAAAGTCTCACTGCTCATGACTTCTACAGCCAAGCACACAGAGTCCGACAGGCAGTTCGTACAACGCAATTTCTTTGAAGGAGAAAGATTTCCATTCCAGGAAAATCCCTTTTCCAACTGAAATCAAAGTTACGCACTGCAGGACAACGGTCCCTGGTCCCTCAGCTTCGCTTCCAGAGGGCTGGGGATCCGCGTCCATCCTCAGCAGAAACCACATCAACTAACCTGATTACTCCTGCAGTTGCCACGTTCCTCCTCATCGCCTACAGAAAAAAAAAAAAAAAACCCACACACACCGCTGACAGTGGTAGCTGTCACACGGGTCACCACAGACCTCCTCGAAACACCCTCCTCCTCAAAAGGAACGTGGTCTTCCGCTCAACTGCTCCGCACCGATTCCCGTGTTGGACGCTGCAGCTGTCATCGCTTGCGGCCCCCCTAAGGTAGCAACAGACAGAGAAATACCGTCACGCTTGGGAGAAATCACCAGCCCCACGCTCCTCCTTGCTGCTCCTTAGCTCACCACCTCAAAAGCTCACCCAACTCCAAAGGCAGCTGCGTAACACCTGCACAAACGCACAGAAACGCTTGACCGAGCTGCCGCAGGATGCTCCGCTCTTGGACGCCGGCCCGGCTGACAACCGCCTCGCCTCCTCAGGCCGCTGGTCGGCGCGCAGCTTCGCCCCTCCGAGGCTATGTGCGTGACCTGCGAAAGCCAAAACAAAAGGCACGTGCTGAGATACCGCCCGAAACCACAGCCTGCCCGTGCCCATTCCCCTCTCCTCCTCCTCTACCTCGGCCGCCCACCCACCCTACCTCTGCCAGCTGCCGCGTTGAGGCTCCGGTACCACCTGTAAAACACAACCCATAAGGGATGCTTATAAACTTCACAAACGACACAACGCCTGAAAAGTAACTTCTCTGCTGCAGCCCACCAGTCCCAGCTCACCTCGCCCCAGCCACCCGCAGTGCCGATACCCTGCTTCGCTCGCTACTTCGTGCCTTTGGAATACAACAAACCTACCAAGACCTGTCAGCTGCTCACACAGCCATCGGCCGCATCTGCCCGCTGACACTGCGTGCCAACCCACCTTCTTATGGCCGCTCCCCCGCCCCTCCTCTAACCCTTTGGTGCACGGCTCGTCTCACTGCATCTGAAAACGGCATCGAACGAGTCACCCGGCTGCGGAGCAACAGCTTAACGGTTCCGGAGATCTCCTTTCCATGTAGGAATACCCTCTAGACTCCAACAACAGCCAGCCAGCCATCACAGAAAACCAAAGCCAAAGCAACACCTGGCCCTACGCGTACGACCCTTAGCACCTTCCACCCCGGAAGTCAAATGCCACGGCCCCTGACGAAAAGATACGGCCGCGGCCGCAACCGCAACGGTGGACGCGCGAGAAGCCGGGCCCCAAGACCCAACATCCACAGGATGCGGAGAAGTCGTCGTCCCAGAAGAGGGCTCCGTGAGAACAGACCGCTCGACAGCGGATACCCCAGCGCATCCTGGACCACTCGTCACCTTCTCGGACACGAGACATGCTGGACAGATCTGTGTGTGGAGCTTCTCGCGCGAGACGGGGAGCGCTCGGTCAGCGGTACCCCGGTGAGTCGAGGAGCACGAGACCCTCGGTGCGGCTACCGATGCGCCCGCCTACCGCAAAAGAATAAACCTCCGGAGCATTGAGACCTCATTAATGTGCAGTATAGCGCACACGGAACAAGCACCACCGACCGCCTCCTTACCACTGAACCCCTCAAGGAATCACAGCGGCGGTCAGCTGACGGAAAAACCATGGCGGCTGAAAGATCTAACACAGGCACCTTACAACCACAGAAACCGGTGCTAAACACACAACAGGTGAAAAACTACACGGAAACATAACTGCTGTGACCGGCACTACGACACGTCTCATCAGGCGCGTCATGAAAAAGTCAGAAACGGAGTCATGGGAAGGCTCGCGTGCCCGGGCCTACGACAGAAGACAGACCCTGGCTGGAGACTGTTACCAGCGCAAAGAACGCAGACCCTCTTCTCTGAGAAGTTCTGGGGAAGATGCCTTCTCGAGAAACTCTCAAGCTCCGTATACAGGCGAGTACAAGATGCTCACCCTAACCCTCGCTGGACAATTTCACCATCAGTCCTATTAAGAGAGAAAAAAGAGCATAGATCAAGACATCAGCAACTTACACAGCACACAGTAAAAACGGTGGGGAAAAAAAACAAGGTTCCATCTCCCATAGTCAGGAATTCCAGAAAAATGCAATGCATCTAAAATTTAAAAAAAAAAAATGGCAGGCTATTAAACCATTTTGCCACCCCCAAACCCTCAGCGGAAAACCGCCAGCCTGAAACAACAAAAACAACTGCATAAAAGGGTACTTCCTACTATGCCTACAGCCGAACCTCGGCCGGTCTCGAAACTCTTCCCTCACACCGACGCCTCCGCTTCTTGCCGTGAGCAAACCCCCGACGCCCGCGCAGCCCAGCCGGCTCCAAGAGCTGCCGCCAGCGACCAGACCAGCGGAGCGCCCGCACCGCAGCAGCCCCGGAGCAGAACGGGCTCCCTGTGCAGAGGCCAGGGCTCGTACACCCGGGGCCCTGCTCACCACCCTTCCTGCAATCCCCTGGGAAAGGGGCTGGGGCGACCCCCAGCAGACACAAGGGCGGCCGGAGGAGCAGCGGGGAGTTTCCTCACCTGCCTCCGTGTCACGGGGTACAAAGCACTGAGCAAAGACAGCGACCCGTACCGCAAAGGCCGATACCTGCTCTTCTACTGCAGGTATCTGCGGCACCAGCAACGTGACCGGGCAGGGAATTAAACTAACGGAACCGCTTTAACTGGGAGAATAAGGACACAAACCTGAGCCAGGTGCAGTCAGCAACATCCCCGGGGAGGAACCGGCAACCAAGTCCTCAGCGCTGCCCCTGGGAGACACAAAGAACGGCCAACTGTTGTCCACAGCGACGGCCACCCCTTTCCCCAGGCAGGAACCCCTCCTTCTGCAGGAGCTCCTGGAGACGCCCCCTCCTGCCCCAGACCATTGCCAACGGCACCCGTGCTTATGGGGCAATAAAGCACGTTCGCGGGTCAGCTTGCTGCTGCGAGGGCAGGGTCTGGGGTGGTCAGGGGCTACGGGACAGGTGCTGGAGCTGTGGGCAGCTGCATGGGGCGCGCAGGCCGGAGCACTTTTCCAGGGGGTGGGAAGGCCTCCAGGTGCCCGGAGGCAGCCATCTGCCCCTCTTCCTCCTTCCTCTCCACCAGCTCACAAAACCCCTGGGAGCTGCCCTGACGGGGCCCGACGTCTGCTGTCGGCACTCTCGGGCAGGCGTGCCCTAGCAGCACCATCCCCTGGGGCTGCGGCCCCATGACACAGAGCGGCCATCGCCATCAGCCTCGCTGGCTCCCTCCGGGGCTCCTCCGGCACCAGCCCGCAGCTGCAGCCATGGCCCCTTACCCCCGCTGTGTACCTGCTCCCCTGGACTCTCTGACCGCTGCTCAGCAAGTACAAAGGAGACAGAGCGAGGGTTTATTTGCAAACCCATCCAAGTGCGAGGAACACGCCTGCTCTGGGGCTCAGAGCCCGTCCACTCACCCTTCCCTGGGACCGCTCGGCAGTCCACGCTGGGGCAGCAGGTACGGAGAACGAAAACACAGCCATGGGGAGCTGGGCAGAGGAACAGAAAGAGAAAAATAAGGTGAGGGAGAGGAACTGAGGAGCAGAGAAAGAGAGGTACCGGGAAAAGAACAGAGAGGGGGAGACACAGATAAAGAAAGGACACAGAGTCCTGGTCTGTGGAAGGAAAACGGGGTCAGGGAGCCAGGCGAGGGAAAAGAGCACGCCCACCAGCCCTGTGCCCAGGGGGCAGCAGCGGCCTTTCCTCACGGGGAAGTGGCAGCGGGCACGGCGGCCCCATCCCACAGGCCCTGCAGCATCGCGCGGCCGTTACCGGCGGCGCCCGCCGGCAGGACAGCCTGCTGCTCGCCGGATGCAGCGCTGAGCATGGCGCCCGAGCCGGACGCCCGCAGGCAGCCATGCGGCCCTGGCAACGAGCCCACAGCTCGTGCGGCGGCTGTGGCGAGGGCTGGGCCGTGCCGCAGGAGCGGGGGGCCATCACTCGACCCCCGCAGCGCAGCACCTCCTCCCCTGGGCTCCCTCACAGCCCCTCGCCTGCTGTGAAGGGACTGCAAACGCAGCTGGGAGGGCAAAGGAGACTGCGAACGTTTCTTCAGTCACGCAGGTAGCGGATGCAGCGAGAGCGCCTGAGGCAGGGAACAGGATGGCGAGAGAAAGACAGGGACAGGGAGCCCGACAGGTGGAGAAAGAAGCAGCAGGGAGAGAAGAAGAGAGGCAGCAGATAGAGGGAGAAGGGAGCAGGGCAGAGACCGACAAAGGAGGACGGAGACGCAGGACAAAACTGGGACAGGCAGCACGACAGAGAGGAAGGAAAGAAGAACAGGGGCAGGAAGCTGGACCGAGACACATGGAGAAAGACAACAAAGAACAGGGCAGAGAGGGAGGATGAAACAACAGGGACAGGGAGCCAAGACAGCCAACGATGGAGGGAAGGGGCGGGGGTGGGGGGAACAACAACACGGTACAAACCACAGAGCTACACACTACAGGTGGAAGAATTAAAAAATAGAGCCGGGGAGCCAGAAAAAAAAAAAAAAAAGCTGGAGAGCAAAAAGTATAGCGATTCATACAAAAAGGGAGGGAATATTAAAATAGCGTCATCAGGGAGCCAGAGAAAGCGAGACGGAGAAAGGACAAAAGCAACAGGCTACAGGGCAGAGAGGGAGGAACTCATGAGCAGCAACAGAGCTCCGGCCAGAGAGAGACGGAAAAAAGTACAAGACTGCAGGGGCTGCAGGGCAGAGAAGGAAGAATTGACCAACAGGGACAGGGGACCAGACAGAGCGTGATCGAGAACAGAAAAAACCAGCAGCGGGCTACAGGGAAGAGGAATTCAAGAGCAGGGACTGGGAGCTGGACAAAGAGACAGAAAAAAAAAAAAAAAAAACCACGAAACAGTGATGGGCTATGAGACAAATAAGGAGGAAAGAAAAAACAGCAGCAGGGAGCCAGACAGAAGAGACTGAGAAACACAGACAAATAGCTTGGGGCTATGGGACAGAGAATGTGGAATGAAAAGGCAGAGAGAGGGAGCCAGACAGAGAGCAGGGGGAAAATCCAGACAGGCTACGGAGGGGCAGAAGAAGGAATTAAAATCTGGGGACAGAGAGCTGAACAGAGAGGGATGGCGACAGCAGGGAATAGCAGCGGGTGCAGGAGTAAGAGGGAGAAAATAATCGATAGGGACAGGGAGCTGGATACAGAGGGTCAGAGAAAGGTGAAAATAGGGGTAGGGTAGAGGGCAGAGAGTAAGAATTAAAAAATGGGGGCACTGAGACACAGAGATGGAGAGAAGAAAAAAGCAACAGGCTACACAGCAAAGGAGGAGGAATTAAAAAACACGGACAGGAAGTGCGAAAGTGAGAAGGGGCTGGGGGGGGTGGGGTGGGCCGGGGACTCCAGGACACACGACTCCTGACAGGCAACAGGACAGAGAGGGAGGAATTAAAAGGGAGGGACTGGGAGCTGGGAGAGGGGGAGAAAGAAAAAGAATCACGGCACACTACAGGGCTGAGAAGGAAGAAACTGAACAGGGACAGGGAAACGGCCAAAGAGAGCCCAACGAAAGAAAATGTGCCGATGGGCTACAGGACAGAGAGGGAGGAGTGAAACAACAGGGAGCCAGAGCCAGGCACAGAGAGATCGAGACAGAAAAAACAGCCAGGAGCAACGAGGCGGGGCAGGGGTGGGGGGAAGCTGCGAGGATCTGGAGCCAGACAGAGCAACAGCAAAAGAAAATGACAACGACAAGCTCCAGGGAGGAGCGGGAGGAATGAAAAGACAGAGATGAGGGGCCGGACCCAGTGTGACACACGCAGGAAGCACAGCAACAGCTGGAGGGCAGAGAGGGAAGAATTAAAACACAGGGACAGGGCGCCAGAGGTGGAGTGGGGAGACAGATAAAGGGGGAGAGGGCAGACAGAAAGACAGGCTACAGGGAGAAGCAGGAGGAATTAAAGAAATGGGATCCACAGCCGGACAGAGAGAAGGAGAAAGCAGCACAATCACCACAGGCTACAGGGCCCAGAAGGAAGAAACTGAAAAACAGGGAAGTGGGAGCCGTCCAGAGAGAGATATGAAGAAAGGGAAGATAGCGGGGAGCCGCCACACGGCAGCAAGGGAAGGATTAAAAAGATGGGGCAGGGAGCCGGACAGGGAGCGATGGAGAAAGAAACAAAGCCCCTTGATGGGCTACAGGACAGAGAGGGAGCAACTGAAGACTCGGGGAAAAGGAGCAGGACAGAGAACGGAAAACCAGTGACGGGCCACAGGGCAGAGGGAGGAACCACATATGTGGGGAGAGGCAACTGGCCAGAGAGAGATGAGGACAGACAGATAACAGCAGTGGGCTACAGGGCTGAGAGAGAAACTGAAAAACGGGGACCGAGAGCCGGGAACAGGAGACACGCAGAAACACCAAATCGCAACAGGCCACAGGACAGAGAGGGAAGAAATAAACATCTGGGACCAGGAGCAACCTACAGAGAGACGTCGGGAAACGGAAGTTTCAAGAACAATGCATACGAGGCAGAGAGGAAGGCATTTTTAGAAGTGGGTCAAGACAGGGACAGGGAGCCCAACAGAGACAGAGAGAACAAGAAAGCAACAACGGGCTGCGAGACAGACAGGGAGCAATTGAAAAATCCCAGCAGGGAGAGACGGCAAAAGGAATGAAATCGCAACACGAACTTCGAAAGCGACAGGCTGCAGGGCAGAGAGGGAGGAATTTTAAAAAATCCGGATCTTGTGCTGGACCAAGAGAGACCGAGCAAATAAAAATGGTGAGGCCTAAAAGGGCACACAGGAAGGAATTAAACAACAGGGACAGAGAGCCAGACAGAGAAAAGTCCTGACAGGCTTCCAGAGAGAGAGGGGAATTTAAAATTAGAGACCAGGAGCTGGACAGAGAGAGACTGAGAAAGGGGAGGGGGAAAAAAAAAAAAAAAAAAAAAAAAAAAAAGACAGGGGTGGGCAAGGGGGAAATCACAGCACCATGTGAAAGACAGGGGGCCAGGGGAGGGATAGGGAGGGCCTGGGACACACAAGTGGGGCGATGGGGCCCCGAGGGCCCAGGACTCACCGCATCCCTTGTTCTCAGTGCTGCCAGGAGAATTTGCCCGTTCAGACGCTTCCTTCTCTTCCTCTCCTCCCTTCCTCTTCTGCAGCTCCGGTCACATGGTGGTTCTCCACCTAAAAGATTACATGGCTGTCTCAACTCTTGCGAGACAAGGCTTCCTAGACATGTAGCCTCGCTCGTTCATGCATCACACGGCCGTACCATGCCATGGGTTACGCACATGGACTCTCCGCTTGCCTGCGGCGGGAGGCAGCTGCCGGCCGGCCGGCCTCTGATTCCTTCTTCTTTCTCTGGCCTCTCCAGCTTCAGCCGCAGCAGCTCCTGTCCACTGCCCACAGCCAGCAAGTGCTCCGCCCGCCCCTTTTTGCCCCCACGCCGCGACGAGAGCGAGGTCAGGCAGAGACAACCCAGGCAAGACCGAGGCGGGTGCAGACAACAGCATCCTCAGGGGAGGAAGGGACACCTGTGCCCTCAGTGCAGCCTCTGGGAGACAAGGAGAATCAGTGACCATTATGACCGTAGATCATCCCCGGCCAAATCGCCTCCTTCCACAGCAGCTTCTGGAGATGCCACTTTTTCCCTGCACTGCAGTTAATGGTATCCACGTTAAGGCAGAATCAAGTGCATCCGAGGGCCAGCTTGCTGCCATCACAACAGGATGACCTGGGGAGACAGGCTGCAGGGGAGGTGCTGGAGCTGGGGGCAGCTGCGCGGGGCCAGCGGGGCCGGGGAAGGCTCAAGGGGAGCTCTGGCGAGTTGGGAAGGCACCCGGCGCCTGGAGGGGCGTCCGCCTCCTTCCCCTCTTCCCTCCCACCAGCTCCCGGGAGCTCCCCGGGGCTGCCCGCCGCAGCACGGGCCTTGAGGCTTCCCGTCCCGCCACCCCCGGCGGCCAGCGGCCAGCAGAGACTCCCGCACCCGCCGAAGGAGCTCGCTCGCCTCACCGCCGACCTCGCCCCTCACCCGCCGCCATGCTGCTCTCGCGCACCGCGCATGCGCGAGCCGCCGCCGGCGCGCCGGAAGGGCCACGCCCGGCGCGCGACCGCCGCGCTGCGGGACCGCGCTTTGGCCGCGCGGCAGCAGTGCCCGCCGGGCGGCGCGTGCCCGGGGCGGCCCCGGCACTGCAGCCCCGCGCGTTGCGCGCCGAGCGCCCGCCGGCCCCGCGCCCCTGGGGCGGGAGGACACGCCCCCGGCGGGGCGGGAGCGGGGAAGGGGCGGGTCTGAGCTTGGGCTGGGGGCGAGGGGCAAGTCGGGGGGTGCAGGCGGCACCCGAGGGGCGGTGGGAGGGCGGTGCCGAGCATGGTGGGGCGGAGGGGGCACAAGGTCGGAGGGCAGGGGGTTCGGGGGAACGTCCCGCAAAAACCTCGCATGGGGCAACATCTCCATGGGAATCACTTGGGGGGGGGGGACGGGACGGGGGGACGGACGACAGGGATGGGGGGGGGGGGGGGGGGCGGGCAGAACAGCGGGGAGGAGACCCTCTGGGCCCCGGACTCTCCCCACCGGACAGCCCCGGCTGCAGCACCCGCGGGTCCCCGCTGGAGACAGAGCCAGGAGCCTCCGGCCGCAGGGCTGGCGCCGCCGGGCGAGCACGCTGAACGGCCGGCAGGCAAACCTGGGCAGGGGGAGCTGCCGAGCAGCACCAGACACAACACGGCAGCTCAAGAACAAAAATCCCAAGTTATGTCTCAGCATATGAGAAAAGTAACACAGGAGAAAGCAGAAGAATTCAGTGAGAATGAGGGATAGGATAGCAGTTGAGCTAAAGGAGGTCAGCTCAAACTACAACACATCTGTTCAAAGCCAGAGCCATCGGTACGCTTAAAAAAAAATTAAAAAAAAAAAATCAATACTAAGACTCATCAATACAATTTTGAAAGCATTCTCAGCATAAAAGCAAACACCCTTGATAGTGCTGGAAAACGTCTCGTCCCTTTCTCACAGCACCCCTGGGGGGAGATACACCCCCCACCCCCCCCCACCCGTGAGACCGCAGGAAGACCTCGTACCATCCTCGGACTCACCACAACAGCTACAGCCCTTGCGCCGCCGCCGCTGCTGCTGCACGTCTCGCTTGCTCAGTCAATAAATCTGCAGAGTGAAGTGTAAAACTCTAAATAAACATAACAAAGTCATGTTTAAAACGTTCTTTAAAGAAAGAACAAATCTCAGTCGTTCACTTTATACCGAAAAGGCACGTGGATGTTCATGTACATCCAACAACAATGCTCACACTACCAAAGTATTTGATTTGATGTTTGCGTTAACTGCACTCACCCAGCTGCAAGCAGATACCATTAAATCACCTGTCTCCAAAATACACCGTTCCCATCCGACTGGGGGGTTTCTTGTGCATTACACCATTAGGAGGGACATCTGGGCAGCTGCACCGCCCAGGAGAGATGCCACCCAATGGCCAGGGAAATGCACCACCGAAAGCCAGACAGAAATAAAGTACTTTGGAGTGCTCCCTCCAAATATGGGGAAAACCACCCATAACATTCAGCAGCCTCTCTTTTTAAACACATAGAAGAAATACCAAATTGCTTAAACACCCTCTTCAATCGTACCCTGAAGCTCGCGGGCGGTTACAGTTTAAACAAGGCAAGTCCATTTGTATATTACACAACATGAACTGTTTGGGGTTTTTTCCTATCAGAAATGAAACTTATAAAAAATTAGTAAGATAAGAGATCCCCATACTATTTTACTTTGGGGACACACACACACACACGACACACACACAGATGGGACCATGACGGACAGGGATGACGACACAATGCAGAAATCAACCACCCAGTTCTGCAATGCTTAAGGCTACCAAACAGGACTGGAAGATTTGCCAGGGAGAGGTGGGGGGAAAAAAACCACCAAACAAGCAAAAAAAACCCAAACAACAAAACAAAACAACACAACACAAAAAAAACCCCAACCCACGACCTTGATTGCTCTTAGTACAGATGTCAGTATCTCAGTCAGGTTTTCACGTACCCCTATGAGATATTTTAAACACTTAAGGACTGAAAAAGGAGAAAGCTTTTATCTGGAACACAGTCCATTTCTTCAGAACATCCAAACTCTGACGCACAGTTTCTTTCCCCTTTCAGCACCATACGATTCTCACAGAATCGTTTCTCAGCAAGCACACAAAACAGAAAGCTACGCACGCTCTCAGGAAGAGCAAATAAACGGAGGGGAGTACACTTCACACAGGCACAACGTGCTCCAGAACAGACCTTATTTTGAGTGTTTCTGCTGAAGCACTTCCTATCAAAACTAGAGAAGGAGAGCTGGCACGTTCTTCACGTTCACTTTAAAGTCCGTACTACAAGTACCTGGGGAAAAACGCAGACGCACGGGGCAGACGTACCTTGTCCTTGTAGGCCACTCGGGATCCTCTGGGCCAGTCTTGTACCTCCAGGGCAGAAGAAAGGGTCACCATGGTGAAATGATGCCAGTTGATAGTCTGCTGAGAGAGGAAAAAAAAAAAAAAACAAGCCACCTTTTAGCACAAAGCGGGCTAGGAATCGAAAGCTTCCTATTTCGGCGAAGGTTTGCAATGACTACAACCGAGTGGAGGAAAAAGCATTTTGCATCATCTTTGGTACAGCTGTTGAGACAGGCCACTAGAGATTTTGGTTTTCATAGAAAACTGGGTGCTTTCTGTCTTTTTTTTTTTTTCTTTTTTTTCTCCTTCTGACTCATTGGCAGCTTCAGTCTCACCAGAACTCCCTTCCTTAGATCGACACAGATAACTACGCACCTTTTCTCAAGCCTACATAGAGCCAGGGTTTCCTCACCCTAGACATCCCAAATCGAATACTATCCTTAAAATGTACAGCGACCCACCTGCCCTTGTCAACTGCCTCCTTGCAGAAACTGCCCCTTCACAGCTCGTCCCCGTCTCAGCGGATTGTCCTGCTGGAGGATGAAGTGCAGAAGATGCGTATCCCCACAGCATTTGTCTGTGAGGGTACATGTTCAGAAATACTCTGAATCTGTAAGACAGACAGGTGTAATTTCTGCGATTTCAATCATCAGAACTCAATTGTGAGGAAACAAACTAATGTTTAAATGAAGGGTCTGTACGCTACAGTCCTAGGAGAGGGGCAGGGGGGAGAAAGGCATTACAAATTGGAAAAAAAAAAAAAAAGGGCATGATTCGGAGCTCCCAATCATGACGGAGCGGTGGGGACAGTAACAAAAGCAAAGACAAACAGCAGCAACGTTAAGTGAAATCCAGCTTTAATTCTGATCACGTCTTTAAGAGACTCCCCAAGTCTATACCTCAGTCCTACGAAGGACTAGTCCTTTTTTTTGAAGGACAAGTTGTTTTTTTTTTTTTAACACATAAAAGTCCCAGACTGAGGGCTCCACGGAATAGCATGTGGACTGAACCACAGGACAAGCAGTCATCAACACTCTAATGAAAAAAACAAATCGACTATAAACCAAGTTTAAACATCACTGTCCATCCTGTTTCTTTGGTTACATTTCTACCGGCATCTAGGTGCTCAAGAGTTCACTGTCCTCACACCACAGGTTACTGACAATGTACTCGGGCATCTAAAAATAAAAAGCCATCTCCACCCCACCCATAAAATCAGGGTGAACCACGAGAAGAGAAACTCTCAAGGCGGCAACAGGCAGCTCTGCACTTACCACGGAGGAAAGTCTGTTCCTCGGCCCGGAAAAAAAAACACTCTCGACTCCCAAGGGACCTCCCGGGGAACGAACCGTGCTCCATTAACGGCGTTTTGTCCCCAGCTTCTCTGCCCCGGGCTTGGGTGGGGAGGGGCGGCGGGGCCCTTCCACTCGCCCTGGCCCCTCCGCGCTCCCCCAGCCCCACGTGGGCCATCGCCCAAGCACCGACCGCATCCGCCCGCGCGGGATCTCCCTCGTGGGACGCGGAACGCGACGCCGGGAAGAGGCGGCGGAACAGGAACCTCTTGGTCAGGTCGCCCGGCCAGCGGCGAGAAGACCGAGCCAGGTTCTGCCCGAGGGGCCGGGCAGGGCCCCCTGGAGCCCCAGCCGGCCCGTTTCCGTCCCCTTTGCCCGGCACTGAGCAGGCCCCGCCGCCCCGCCCCAGACACCGGCGAGCACCGCCCGGCCCGCTCCGGCGCACCGGCAGGGCAGCCCAGCAGCGCCGCGCCCCGGGACCGCCGCTCCCGCCGTGCCGCGAGAGGCGCCTGCCCGGCTTCAGGCCCTGCGGGGACACCGCCCTCCCCACCCTCCCCCCCACGGCGCGGCTCCCCCCCGCTTCTTCCCACACGGCGCGGCTCCGCCCGCAGCCTCCCCCGCCCCGCTCCGCGCCTCCGACACGGGCCCCGCCGGCCTGGCCGCCCGCCTCACGGCTTTCCCCGGGACCCACCGGTCGATCGCCCGCTCCCCACTCACCCGCTCCCCCGGCGGAGCCCGAGCCAGAAGAGCCCCAGCCGCAGCCCCAGCCCCGCAACGTTCGGTGACCGCGCCGCTCCTGCCGCGACTCGCACTGCCGGGCGGTGCACCGGAGAGTGCAGGAAGCCACGCGCCCCGGAGGGGCGGGGAGAGAGGCGGAAGTGACGCTTCCGGCGGCGCGACAGGATGCAGGAACACGCGCCCACCAGAACGGGGGATGCGGCAAAGCGCGCCCCCTGCCGGGCGGGGGGAGCATGGAAGACACACCCCTGGGCGGGCGGGAGCACCGCTGGGCAGCGCCAAAGCACGCGCACCAGGGGCGGGAGGAGGGAGCGGGACGGCACCTCCGGGCGGCCGGCGACCAGGAGACCCCGCGCACCCGCCGAAAGGGATGACTCGCTCGCCTCACCGGTGGCCTCGGCCCTCCCCCGGCGCGCCGCCGTGCTGCTGCCGGGCACGCGTTTGCCCGGCACGCGCTTGCCCCGCCCACCACCGACGCGCCGGAGGGGCCGGAGCCGGCGCGCGAACGGGCAGAGGGCGAGGGGCGGAGCGGCAGCGGGGCTGCCTTACCGGGAGGCAGCAGACGGCGCCAGGCAGCCCCCGCGGTGTCGCATGGCCGCTGCGGGCGAACGGCAGCGTGGAAACAGCGAACGACACCGCGGGTCGGGGCTGCAGTACCTGCCCTTGGCCGCATGGTGGCAGCAGAGCGCCGCAAAGCGAACTGAAACGCGCAGAAAGCCCATTTAAGAAGCGCGGGCTCTGAGGAAATCCGGGGGCGATGGACAGAAAAGGCAGCGAACGTGCCCCTCCAGCCCGTATCCGGGGCTACACTGCAACAGCTGCCCTGTCCCCCGATGACCCCTCACTAGCCAAGGAGGGGCGTCGAGAAAAGGGGAGGAGACCTGCGGGTCGAAGTGAAATCGGGTTTAACGAGACAGCACCACTACCAACAGAGGCATGCAAAGTTACACTGGGCCAAATGAACGTGCAGCAGCCACGATCGACAGGAGAGGGGTCCTCGGGAGCAAGGAGAAGCAGGGAAAGGAGAGAGCCCTGCAGGAGCCCCGCGGGAGATCCCCTTCCTCAGCAAACCTTCCCCCTTTATACTGAGCATGACACAGTGGTCTGGGCTACACCTGTAGCTGACTCAAACTGCTAACAGCCTGCTGAGCATTGCTGGGCTGTGATTCTGGACCAGCCAAACCGTGACGGCAAAACACAGACAGGCAAGGCTGTAGACAGAAACTTTTAAAAGCGATGGGGATTAAGGAAATAAGGGAAAAAAATAAAAATAGTAATGGAGAAGTAGAAAGAAAAATCTGTAAAGCAAAGGCACTGAAGAAAAAGAAAAAGTTAAAACTTAAGATATCAAAAAGCAAAGAGTAGATGTAGAAAATACAGTGTAAGCAATAGGGATTAGGGAAATAAAGGGGAAAGATATAAAAATACAGAAAGTGACAGCCAACAAAAATGGAGACAGAGAAAGAAAAATTTAAAAGGATGGTGGTGAGGAAAGATAAGGCATAATTAAAAAATAAAGACAGGATGTGGGATAAAAGTAGATAGAAATCTTTAAGAGCAACAGGGTACAAGAAACAGAAATAATTTAAAAATAGGGTCGGGGAGGTGGATAGAAGAAAATTGAGGAAGAATTTTTTTTTTTTTTTTTAAGTGAGAGCATACAGGACAGAGAGAGGAATTAAAAAGGAGGGACAGGGTGCCAGAGGGAGGGAAAATGAGAAAGAGAAATTGCAATGCAGTGAGGCACAAGAAACACGGGAAAGCATTAAGAAATTGGGAGAGGGAGCCAGAAAATGGGACACCATGAACAAGAGAGGGCTGGAGAGGGGGACAAGGGTGTAGAGAGGAGAGCTGAGAGATTGCACCAGAAAATAGGGACCGAGAGACAAATCGGAGAGATGGGGAGTGAGGCAGAAGGGACTGACGAGACAGAGGCAAAACAAGGGCCGGGGACAAATTCTAAAGCAACAGGGAAAAAGAAACATAGGCAAGAAATTAAAAATAGAAACAGGGAGCCAAATAGAAACACATGTAGAACAAATATTTCAAAAAGCGATGGAGTACGGGAAACACAGGCAAGAAATAACACATGGGGGCAGGGTGACAGATGGAAGAAGCAAAACTGAAGAAGTGGTTGGGTAGAGGACACAGAGGGAAGAATTAAGAACTAGAGTCAGGGAGATGGACAGAGGGAAAAGCAGAAAGAATATTTTAAATGTGAAAGGGTACAAGAATTAAAAGAATAGGTATATGGACCTGCGTAAAGGGATGCAGGCAAAAATGTGAAAAACAACAAGATACGAGAAACAGGCAAGAAATTAAAATTAGGTCAGGGAGGGGGAGAGCAAGAGAGAGGTTGCAAGAAAATTTAAAAAGCGACTGGGTTCAAGAGACTTAAGTGAGAAGTTAAAAGACAGGAACGGAGAGGTAGAAACTTTCAAAAGCAATGGGGTACAAGAAACATGCAAGGAGGAAAAAACAGGAACAGAGAGCCCAGTAGAAGCAAACTGCCATGGGTTGACCTTGGCTGGCTGTTGAGTGCCCACCAAGGTGCTCCATCACTTCCTTTCCTCAACCAGAGGAAGAAAATACAACAAAAGCGCTAGTGGAAACCCACCACACTTCCCACAATCAACAAGGACCTGGATAAATGGAGGCAGGGAGAGAGGGAGACCTAGAAATGCCCTTTTCACAAGCAATAGGGCAGAATGAGAACAGAGCTCGTGGGGTGCCAGGAAGGAAAAGACAGAGAAAGGAAAGGTAGAAGGTGACACTTTACAGGGCAATGCTAGCAGAAGAGCAAAAAGCTTTGGCAAACTAGACAGCCTGAAAGGCAGACAGAGGCAGCGACAGGCAAGGAGGCAGGCAGAGATCTGGAGAACCAGGACAGGGATGGGACTGGACACACGTGAGGGGACACATGGCTCCTGGTGCCAACGGCAGACCTCCACCACCCTGAGGCTTTTCTCTGTCTCTGCCCCTTCCCCCTCCACTGCCTCACCTTAGGAGTAGGTGGTGGGTGACTCAATACACCTCTCCCATGAGGTTTCCTGGACATGCAGCAGCTCACATGTGTGCAGCCAACAGAGACGGCAAGGTCCCAGTGTCATGTGCCGGTGGGGCGCTCTGTTGGGGATGGCTGGGAGGGATCCTTCCTTGCCACAGGGACCAGCTGGAGACAGCTGCCTGTGGAAGCCCCTTGGTTTGACTCCTCAGGCAGGCGTGTCCAGGCAGTCCCCTTCATAGCCCAAAGCAGGGCCAGCCCCATCATTAGCCTCACTGGCCACACCTGCCCCAGCTGGAGCCCGTCAGGAACAGGGGCCTGGCCAAAGCCCCACAGCACATGGCCCCCTCCCTGGCACCTGCCCACAAGCAGGAGCTCTGCACCCAGGGGCTTGAAAACCATCCAGGGGCACAGAGGAGGCAGGAAAAGTTTACTCACTCCTGCCCAGAACGACTCCTGGCACTGAGCTGGCTACAAGGCTCGGTGCCCAAATGCAGCAGGACAGCAGGAGAGCAGGAAAGAGAAAAGTAGGAGGAAGGTAGAGAAGAGATGGGGGACAGGCAGCCAGCAAACGGGATGCTGCAAACAGGAGAGGGACAACAGTATAGAGAGAGGAGAGCTGGGGGGTGGATGGGAAAAGATGGAGGAATATGTAAGAGACAGGGAGCAGGAGAGAGGTGGAAGTAACCGAGGTCTAAAGTGATAGGGGAAAAGAAACAAAGGTAAGAACTAGCACATAGGGTCAGGGAGATAGAAAGAGGGAGACATACAAAGAAAACTTAAGAAGTGACATCATTTTTCTGCCCTCCCACCACCTCTTGACTCCCACATTTTCCCTGACTTCGCACCCCATCTCAGCCTCCACTTTTTTTCCAGCTATGTCACACACATACACACACACCCCCCAGCTTGAGAAAAGCCTGGCAGAAGCCCTGGTGCCCTTGGGAAGACGGCAGCGTGCCCAGCAGGATCCCACAGCAAAGGTGCCAGGATAAAAAACTATCGCTGGCCCTCATGGTGTCTGGGCAGCCCTTTCACAGGCAGCAGAGTGGGAAGGAGCGACAGGCAGGGTGGCAGAGATGGATGGGGGCACACACAGGAGAATGCGCAACTCACTGCAGCTGCTCACATGGGCTCAGACCTTCAATGCCCCTCCACGGCCAGGGACTCGCATGTGCGGGTGATGCAGGCACAGATTTCCTGACATAGCGTGCCAGTCATCTGCTAGGGGATCCTTCCTTGCTGCAGGGACCAGCCCTTCCGTGCTAGAGGCACCATACTCCCTCCTCAGCCAGTTCCCCTTTACTAGCTCCCTCAGGCAGAGCATTTATAGCCCACAGAAGGGCCAGTCCTGTCTTCAGCCCCACTGGCAACACCTGGAGCCCATCAGGAACAGGGGCAAGAACAAACACTCAGGGACAGGGAGATTGGAAGAGGGAGATACAGGGAGAAAATGTAAAAAGTGATGCTGCTTTTCCACCCTCCCATCCCTTGGCTTTGGGAAAGCCCTACGGAAGCCACAGGGCTTCAGGGTGGATTGTCCATGATGGGATTTTGGGCCGAAGGAGTTACCAGAGCAAAGTTCACAGTGCAAACAGTTTATTGGTGGTGTGCATTTTGAGCAGCAGTAGTTAGGGAGATGGGGACAAGGCAGGTGCATGGGGCAGGCACAAGCACGGGACAGGATCAAGCAGGGGGCAGGCACAAGGCACACCCACAGGCAAAACCTCACTTAGGGAAAAACCATGCAGGAAGAGGAAGGGGCATATACAGATCCAGAGGTGATGCGCATCCTAACACCTGCTACATAATCTCACCTTCAGTCCTATTCAGAGAATTGGTGTCAGCAAAACTAGTAACAAAAACAAGGATCCAATCTGCATAAAGTCCAGAGTTCATAGTCACAGTTGAGACCAAGTGCAACAGGGCCACACAGTGCGACGCACTACCATGGGCGATACAGAGCTCTACAATACAACACATGCTTAGGCCACAGTCGAGACCAAGCGCGATACAGAGCCATGCAGGACAATGCCGTCTTACATCACAGTGCAGGGCCACATGAATACAGAACCTTGCAGTGCTGCAATGCAGGACAAATACAACACCCTTCCATACAGTGTCATACAGAACACCACACTGCAACACCATGTCAGGTGGCTGTCACTGTAAATACTGAGCAATGCAATGCAAAACCAGAACAGCAGATGCATGACAAGTTGGACTCTAAAACCTAAACCCATATCAACGCAGCCATGCAATCCTGTCTGGGATCTAAATGGAAATATATTTTTCAAGAGCAGATCGTTCCAGCACAGATGCCTCCACAAAGGTAACCCTCCAGAAACATCTGCAATGCAAAATAGACTTTTGGCTCCCATGACAAGATGGTAAGCGCTTGACATGCTCTGTATTGAAAAGGAGAGGCACTCAAGACATTACCATTGCATGTACCAAGTGCAGAGGGCCCATGGGGTGAACCATAGAGAGATCTGTAGAAGGCACTGTATAGGAAGTGTAGCACAGACTACGCAAATGACACTAGGCCACGGACGCAGGCTAGAACGGCCCTGCTTGGCCCCCGTTCGCATCCTGAGGAATGGACCCTGGGTGCTCTAGCAACCACCGGGAATAACAGACCCCAAAGGGCCATCTCTATAACTCCAAATTTAAATTCCCTGCTGGCCCCAGTCAGCCCACTTTTGCCTCTTGACTTACAGTTCAGAGGGCAGGGTCCAGAATCTGGAGCACATGAACTAATGGGGATGCTCCTGCATTCAGCAGGTTGCTCTTCATGACCTGCAAGACAGAACTCCACCCATCACAGCCGCAGGGGCCAGCATTCACCTCTAAAGCAATGACACCTGCCTCAGAAGCACTACTCCCAGAAAGTGAGATGGGATGTCCAGCATCGCCAAAAAAAAAACAGAGGAAAAAGCATATGCTAAGATACAGGCCAAACCCGCAGCTCTTCCTCTCTCCCCCTCTTTTACCTTGGCCGCTCGACCGCCTGGAGTTACATTCTTCCATCTGCCCGCCACCTTTCCAACTCAAACAACAGGGTATGATTATAGCTACATCAATAATATGACATCCCAAAAACTGCTACTTCAGCACACCGGTCATCACTCACCTTGCCAGAATCCACACCATTGTGGATCTCTCACTTCAGACATTGATTCACACCTAGAAAACAATGCCAAAACAGTGTAAGCTACTCCGAGCCACCAACAGTAATGCCAATTCTCTGACCTTGCACACCGGCCCACCATCATTCGGCACTCAGCTCACCTCTTCTGTTGCACTTTGGCACGGGTTTGTCCCTCCGCATCTGAAAAACAGCCCAAACAAACCCCATGAAGCAAGTCGGCTGGCTGCTGACCGATAGCTTGACAAGATGCAAGGTCCATCTTCTCTTGGCACGTTCTTTCTAACTACAGCTAAAAAAACATCACCTATCAAGCCTCACATGTATTGACTACCACACAAACTGCTGTTCCCAGAAGACCAGAGTCCAACCTCACACAACTCCAAAACACTATGAAAATAACTGTGGCAGCTGGCTACAGCTAATTGGCCAGAGATGGACTGTATGGTCATTGCCAAAAGAATCTGAGCAGATCAACATATCACCCCACAACAATAAAGCTGTGCTACCCCTGTCTTTAAAATTGCTACACCCCTGGGCAAGGCAGCTCCAACCCTGGCACGAAGACCAACAATACACGCAGACAACACGATAAATGTGACATGAGACCCAGTAAGACCACAAGCAAGAATGACACCAGAAGAAGATGCTGCCAGAATAAAAGCCCTGTGGTGCCACGATGGCAAAGACACTCTAGAGCGGCCCCAGAATAGAGTCCAATGTAATGGCCCGTTACAAGAAGTTGCTGTCAAATCTGAGATGACAGATGCTCAGAAAGCCCAGCTTAAAGACCTACGAACGGAAGGATGCAGGGAAGAAGTTCCAGTCCGTGAAAATGGACAGCTAGCAGGTAGAGCCACCAACACAGCACAGAAGGACGCCGCAAACAAGGACTGTCCAGAAACTTCTGAGACATGCTACCAATCCATGATTTAAGCTTGTTAACGCAAGAAAAGAAGCCCTGGACTGGCGATATGCTGGTAAGTACAGGCATTCGAGAGACTAGGGATGGCACCCGAGATACGTGCCGTGCTCGTCAAGCGCAAAGAGCAAGGAAGGCACCGAGACCCGAGAAGGTTTAAGGCACAGAAGACATTTGAAAGTTGAACTGCATAGTGCTGCCTGAGCAAGCCTGCCTGTGTGTTTCACTCTGAGGCCAGAAAGAAGTGATTTGCCCAGTGTGGCTGAGATGGCCTTTGTCAAAGCTAAGTTAGCATTTGGCCATAGCTGACTTTTGGCCTGCAGGCAGTGCCAGTACCCTGGCTCAGTTTGTACATATTTGCAGAGTGTAACACAGAATATCCACTTCTGTCCTTCTGCATCCAAAGTAAGGGAGTGAGAATATGACAAACAACCAAGAGCACTTTGTAGATTTATGGTCCTAGGGGAGTTTTACTGATGCTATCGGTGGTTTCAAAGAGTTGTTTTGAGAGATTCAGAACATGTGATGAAGTCATAATGGCTGCATGTGTTTGAGGCCAGAGTCACACAGTACTGTTTTAGCTGCATTTCTGAGCTTCTTTCTTCAGCATGCATTGTAGGTAACGATTATAGTTATTTCGTGAGTGGTAGGTCTAGATTAAGAGGCTCTGGGCGGCCTTAGGAGGCATTAATGTCCTGTCCGTAGTTCTGTGGGGGTGTGTAAAGTGATTGAATTGTAAAACAAAACACCTGGGGAGGAGGGTTTCTTTTAAAACCAAATAACTCTCTGATTATGCTCTAGCTGGCAGCCCCACACAGCTGCTGTGGCTATAGTAACATTTGCTTCGAGGGGACAGAAGTCAGCAAAAGGAGGTGGTGCTGGTGTGGAATTGGCCTTAGGAGCCACTGCTGAAGGAAGTACTGCTCATTCAGATCCTCTCAGCCTGACACGTCCTGCTTGACTTCCCTCTGTGCTGTGTTTTGACTGAGGACAGAGTCCATGGAATCTAGGTTCAGTAGTATTTACCTTGCTCTGTCTCTTGGACACTGGAAGTGTTTTGCAGACTCTTGCTTGCTGTCTGTTTAGCTGTCACTGGCCTTTCTTGGTAAGGGACAGCCACAATGGGGCTGTTAAACCCAGCTTTTCTAAGAGCTGTTTCACTGTAGCTTCCTCTGTCTTGACTGCCAGATTCATGCAAAAGACATGCCTGCTCTACTTTATTGCATGGGCAATTGCGTGGGATCTTTCCCACAGAGGCTTTTCTGCATTGCACATTCACTTAGCCAGTCTCCTCTCTGGAGAGAAGGCAGGACTTCCTGACTGTTAGTAACCTTCATTTGGAGCCGGTCGTTGCCTTTTTTAGGGAAGTTGTGACATGGACGAAGGCTGAGCCTAGCCTTAGAAACACAGTGTGACTGACAAGGCGATCTGTGGAGCATGTGCTATGTCCAGAGAGGATTCAGTGACAGTTACTTGGGTTGTAGGAAGACGGCTGGTGACAGCTGGCAAGGTTATTCTTTTACCATTGTGGCTGTCAATGCTGCTGTTCTTCCCTTCATTCCATTTCCATGCATGTCAGTGCTGCAGCTGTGCTGATTAAGTGCAGAGAATTAATTAACTCACTCGTTATTTTAGCCTCTTAGAGATCCAGATCCCATTAAGGGGTCTACATAGCAGAGATAAGAGAGGTTGTTTGGGGCTTTTTTTTTATCCTTTTTTTTTTTTTTTTTCCCTCACCCTTTTGGAAGTTGATTGATAAGAGGTAATTGTACAACTCGGTTTTCACTCCTGCTGAAGCTATAGTATCATGCTTAGCAGGGAAAACTGCAAGTGAATCAATGTGCGTTGCATTCAGCTCTCAGGATTAGTTTCCCATCTGTCCATCTGTATCGTGGCACAAAATTAGAAAGCAGTCCTTCCAGCATGCAACTCTGCCCTGCATTTCCCCCGACCGAGTTATTCAATCCCCAAATTGTCAATTTTGTCATCTTCTCAACTCTTCTTCCCAGCCAATGACATACATGTGAAAAGGAACTGCCTGCAGGCTGTAAAAGTATAACTGCAAGTACTGAATGAAAACTGAGCTGAGCTTCCTGGTCTTTTCACTGCTTACTTCTCAAACTCTTTGACCTCACTGGCTCTCAGTTCTCTATGGGAGAAGAAGCCTATAAAAGCTGCATGGAAACATTAGCTGGCAAGGGCAGAGTAGCCTTCCTTTCCCTCAGCTGCAGGTTTTGTTACCCCCTCTTTGGCATCCACAGTGGTGTACTGAGATCCTGTTTTTCCTGCAGTCGTATGTCCTGGTCCTTTGCAGCCTGAAATGATATGTAGCCCAGTCAGCCTCTGTGTTAAGCGCTGTAGCTGGCCTGTGATTTTCACAGTTCTCTGCTGATAAAGTATTTTGGTTGCATTAACCCATGTATTTCAGCCACTTAACGTCTTAGAGTTGTTCTGATGAAGCACAGACCTTTTAGAGGTCAGCTCACCCGTGGCTTCCTCATCACCCGTGCCGACACTGACTGACTCACTCATGGTATCATCAACACCATAGTGAAGTATGCAAATTATTCCTGTCCAATGGTACCTACTGACCCAATTGGGAACGTAATCAGAGTAACGATGAAAATGCAAGCCAAACCAAGCCAAGCCAATGTGAAAAATGCAAGCCAAACTCAAAGCCAATGTGAAAAATGCAAGCAGCGATTAATCTGGTATCATCAGAGGTTCTTATGCTGTACACCTCATCATACTGGGTGCCTTCCAGTGGTGCACCGAGTGAGATGGCTAACATCTGTCACTTTTTTTTTAAAACTGCTCACTTTCCCTGAGGGAGAAGAGTGTGCCATGGAAGTTCTGCTTTGGTAGAATGTTTTGGCTCTGGACTTTTTCTTGGGAAGATTTGGGGTTATTTATTTTGGTGTGTTTTTTTCTTTTTCTACAGCTCTAGGTTAGGGGAGATGCATTCAAAAGGATGCAACTTGTTCTTGGAAGGGCAGGAGAAGAGATGAGTGGTCGTCCTAGTTTCTGGAGTGGGATTGAGAGCATTGGGAAGGCTCATTTCATAGACTTGAATCAGCGTGTAAAAAGGCCATTTTTCAAAGCAAGAAAATGGTCTGCTGGTCATTTTTACTGGTGATTCAGATTACTCAGAAAATTTAATGCCTCAGATGTGGCAAACGCTAAGTGCTACGCAGCCTCTGGAGTGGACTGGAAGATTAAAATTAATGACAACTTTGAACAGGTGGGTTGGGAGTTTTGAGGAGTGACAGAGAGAGATGTCCGTTTGGTCAGGCAACTTGAAAGTTGAGCTGCATAGTGTCCATCTGATCCCCCTAGATTGCAGTAAGAAAGACAGTGAGTACAATATAAACCTTGAAAAATATTTAATGAGGAGCTTTTCAGCACATGCATGACAGTGGGTGTGGATGCAGTCAGTATCTACCTTCCTAGTCTTTGCGTGGTCCTCTCGATGTAGCTGTAAGTGGCAGTATTCATCTTTTAGACTTGGGTTTATCATTTAAAGTCTATGTCTCCCTAGGTCTCTCTGTCTTGTTGATGGAATAAGAGTTTCCTTCAGAGAGCCATTCAAAGTACCTAGATTTACACCAACTTTAGCCATCTTAAATGCCTTTGTAGGTGCTGCGTAACTACAATTCACAGGCCTTTGGCTTTCTTTTTATCTTATTCTGTTATTGAAGCTACCCCTTCTGCATTCAGGTTTCTCATGGGTTCTCTGGGTTTAAATGTTTAGAAAGCATTTCATTCAGCCATCTGCTCAAGGCAGTATCCTGCAACTTAGAAAGTTGTTCATGCTTGGGATTTTGTTTGTTCCATTGAAATGGAGAACATGAGGTACCAATTCCTTTCAGCGGACATGGATGGAGCAGGTTCAGAATTCTGGGAAACTGTTTCAGGGTCGAATTTGTTTTGGTAGGATTCTACTGAAGGTGCTAAAGGTGACCTAAATTGCTAGGGATGATCATAGGTGCAGGTTTGAAGGGACGGTAACTTCTAGCAGGGAAAAGATGGAGCAGTAGATGAGCAGGAACACGTTCATTGGGAGTTTGAATGACTTGACCGAGGTCATGCACCAAACCCACAGCAGAGTCAGAACAAGACTCAAAGCTACAAATTTCTTCTGCAACATCTTCATCTTGGGACATTCAGCCATTCATTTCAACAGGGAGGTGCTATGCAGCTCAGAAGTGAGGGTTAAGAGACTCGATTAATTACTTGTTTACCAAAATCTCTTTGCTTAGGCACATCCATTCAAAGCGAACCCTTCTAATCACTGGCCTTGTGATCTCAAGTGTTTCTTACTGATCATTGTCAAATGCTTGCACAGTGATGCTGTGGTTCTAAGTCGCAGTGGGCATCTTGTTACCAAGCTTGCTGCTTTGTAAAGATGCGGAATCATCGTGCCAGTAATAGCATCCTCTGTCCATTTCCCACCCTGCTCCCCACCCCCTACTTGGCTGTTTACTTGTATGTTTGTATTTGGCGAAAAAAAATATCCCTTTGCCATAAAGAGCGCAATGTCCAAGCTGCGACTCGCATTAGTGCATTTTATTTGCTCTTGCTGTCACATGGTCCCTGCGGGTCATAATTCACTGTGGTTGTCATCACAGAACAACCTTGCTGGCCCTGTTATTGTTATTGGGTCCAGAAAGACGAGTTGCGGACCTTTTCCAAGTGCTATTTCTGTCGACCGCTAAAAACCTTCAGAACAAAGTTGCCTGTTTTTTAGTGGTGTGAGCCAGACTCTTTATCTGCCTGCAAGCTTTCTGAATCTTAGCACATTGTGAAGATAGCTCCAGGTATTGCAGAGGAGAGCCTAGTTTACTCTTGAATATACTCTGAGCAAGGGTAAGCTTCAGGCCCTGACTGCTGGTATTAAGTACTACTGCTTAAATCACTTTTGCTTAGCTTCTGGTTTGCTTGTAACAGAAGAGTGAGCTCACCTCTGCTTTCAAGCTCCCATGTAAAAGGCGTGCTGCTGACCACCACATAGACTGCCTAATGTTGGTGTGGGCAGCCCAGTGCTGGTCTATGCTGTAAGGAGCTCATTAGGAATACAGTAGCAGGACTGGAAAAAGGCATTGTATATTCCACTGGCTTCAGGATAACAGTTGTCAAATGCCTGCTATTCTGCTCTGCATTTCAACTCTTTTGGGTATTACTTGCAATGCTAATTTGGAGTAAACCTTCCAAGCTGTATGAAGCTGTACAGTATATAGGTAAAGAAACGGCCAGTTCCATAATCCTGCAGATTATGGAAGAAAACACTTTCTAAATACATCGTGGGTGTTGGGAGGGTGGGATTTCTGGAAAGATTTGATGTTGATGTTCATGGGAAAGTTTAAAACCAGAAGCGTAGGAAAGGTCCCCGTATTTTCTCTTATTTTAGGGCGAAGGATGAGGAAGTTGTATCAGTTTAATTCCGATGGGGAAGTCTTAAGTATTTCTTTGCTGAGGGACATATCTTAAGGCAGCAAGAAAGAGACAAATGGATAGGTGCACTCCCACGGCTTCCTCCTTTCACAGCTGTCAGGGCACATGCTGAAGCAGCACAGAGGGAAAGCTCAGGCCTAATGCGGAATGGGAATTGTACAAAGCTGAGTTCTCATCCGGCAGCTTAACGACTGGTGCTGTAGGCAGATCACTTCAGAAAATGCCTCCATTTCTGTCCTGTCTGTAAAACGGGGATTAAAATCTTGGCTTTCTTAAAGGATTTAGTAATCTACTCACAGGAAGAAGTATATGTATCTAAGGAATCAGGGATTAGTTTGGTTCTGTATAAAATTAGTTGAAGCAAGGTCATTGCTCTGATGTTAATGCCTCACCAGGGTCCAGCTAGACTGTCCAGTGGTTCTAGACTAGTGCCTTTCAGACGCTTGCACTAGCACAGTTGAGATCAAAGGTTTTTGATGAAGCAAAACACAAACAAGAAGAGAGTGATTTTCTCTGCCTCTTTTTGTGTATGTTCTTGTAAGCCTAGATAAAGAACACCTTCCTTTGTTACTCATTTATTGGCCCATAGGAGAGGATAACAATCCTTTATTATAGAATTGTTTGGGGGATTTTTTTTCAGTCCCGTGTAAGGCTCGTGACAATGCTGAAGGTCACGAGTTGCAACCACCTTCATGACCCGTGGCGGGGGCTGTTAAGCTTAGGCAAAACAGGATTATTCACTAGTGTGAAATGCTCAGATAAGCTGTTCAAATAGTTGACAAAAACATTTCCGTGCCCGGCCGCAGCTCTTCCCTGCCGCAGCCGCCTGCGCTCCTGTCCGCGCCCGAAGCCCCGTGCCCGCAGAGGCAGCTGGGTCTGGAGCTGCCAGCGCCAGCAGCCCCAGAGCAGAATGAGCTCCCTGAGCAGAGGCCGAGGCTCATATACCCCAGGCCCCGCCCCCGGGCAAGTGGTGGGGATGGGACACAAGGGGGGGCGGTGCCGGGGGGTGGGGGGGGGGGGTGGGGGGGGTGGGCAGCAAGGCACGCCAACGGGAGGGTGGGGCATGGGGCAAAAAAGTCACGCCCGGGGGGGGCGGTGCTGGGGTGGGGTGCAGAATAACAAAGGCAAACCCGGGAAGGGGAGGGGGTGGGGGCCGGGCAGGGCACGGCCACTGTCGGCGAGGCCATGGGGGGGGCGGTGCTGGGGCGAGGTGCAAAGCAGCAAGGCACTCCCACGGGGGGGGGGCGGGGCGGGGCGCGGGGAAGCAGGGCACGCCCACGGGGGGGGGGCGGTGCCGGGGCAGAAAAGGCACACCCCGGGGGGGGGGTCGGGGGGGGGCAAGCAGGGCACGCCTACAGTGGCCAGTGCCGAAGAACGGCAGCAAGGCACGCTCGCGGCGGGGGGGGGAGGCGCCGGGTGGATTTGGGGCCAGGCACACCCACCCTTAGCAAGGCCACCGAGTTGGGGGTGGCATGGGAAAAACCCCACCTGAAGGCAGAGACAGGGGTATGGGGGGGCATAGACAGGTGCAGACGTGGGGCGCATCCTCACGGCTGCTCGATAGTCTCACCTTCAAGTCCTAGGAAGGGAAATGCGGTCACCAACACGCCTCACAAAAAACAAGTTGCCATCCTGCAGGAAGTTCAGAATTCCGGGAAAATCCAGTGCACCTAGAACAAAACAGCACCAAAACTATCAGTTAAAAAAAAAGGCTGTGTGTTTTAAAACCCTCCTGTCACCCATGAACACCCCGTAGGAAACTGCCGACGTTAAAAAAAAAAAAAAAAAAAACAAACCAAAAACAAAAACAAAAAAAAACAAACCAAAAAAACCCCAAAACCCAAGCTGCATCCCAGGGCGCTCTCTCCTGTGGGTGCCGCTGGACCCTGCCCAGTCCCACAGCTCTCGCCTCGCCCAGAAGGAGCTCCCTGGGCAGAGCCCGGGGCTCATCTACTCCAGGCCCCCCCGCACCGAACCGGCACTTGGGCATCCTGGAGGACTGCGGGCCCATAGAGCGCAAGTTCGGAGGACTGAGGGGCACTTCCGGCATCATGGAGGACCGCGGGGAAGCGGCGGGAGCCTGCCGGAGCCCCGGAGGAGCCGGTGAGTCCCCCGCGAAACGAGTGCCGGCGGCGCCGCCGTCTCGGGGCCGCATCCGCGTCGTTTCTCTCCGGAGCTGCGGCCGGTGCTTGGAGGGGGGCGAGTGTATGGCGCCGCCGTCTTGTGAAGGCTGAGGCTGCCCGCGGCGGGGATGGGGCCGCGCGGGCAGGAGGGGACAGGCCGCCGCCCCGCCGTGCAGAGCTGCGTTCCTTGCGTGTTTCGGCAGGAATCGCTGTTGAATCCGTCTCGCTCTCGAATCCGTCTCGCTCTCCGCGGCTTCCGGGCAGTTTCTCCGCCGGCCCTGCCGGTCCGCGGTTAGGCCGGCGCGGAGCACCGGTGACGGGACCTGCGTGCGTGCGTGCGTGCGTGCGTGCGTGAGGGGCTCTTGCGAGAAGCGCCTCACAATAAGCAGGCTCAGCTCCGGGGCGGCGCTAGTAAATGGCATGGTCCTCGGGCGCCGTTAATTCGTGCCACGCGTTTGAGCTGGAATTTGAGAGAATAGTCTGTTATTTAAATGGCCCGATTGAAGAGTTGACTGGTACAGAAAGCGGGTGAACGAACGGCTCACAGCCAGCGAGCGCTCCGTGTACCGCTGCTGAAGGGAGCAGGAGCAAAGCGCAGGCACCCGACTGACACAAGAGGAAAAGGTTCATTACCGTTGGAAATCACGGTTTCGGATTGTGAATTAGGACTCTAATGAGGGGTCCGTTCACGACGACCGTTACCCTAAACTGCTCCCAATTGGTATTCTATTTCTGCTTCCCAAGGAGAAAATTTTCATCTGATGGTGCTGCGGGGGTATCTTTAATGCATCAGTTTAAGATGGCTAGTATTGTTAAACGGGCACTCATGATGCCCAGTTAGCGTTCGATCTGTTTCTAAAATGAAATCTAAGGTTTTTGTTCGTCGGATTTAATGGGCGTCGGTTTTTTCTTTTAGCTCTACTTGGAAGGAATTGGTACCCGTCCCCTCCTCCCCCCCCCCCAACGGCTATGTTTAAGTTTCGGCAGTCGTGACTCCCTGTTGGTTTTCTAATTTTCCTTTTATTTTAAATCTAAATCTTTTAGCGTTATGTTAGTTCACCACCGCCCGGGAATTCTTTTAGTACCTACGTTTAAACGTAGCCGTTATTGAACGATTCCTTTTTTTATTTATCTTTATCTAAAAATCTAAAGCTTCGATTACTCTTTTGGTTCTAAGCAGGAGTCACTGTTGCCTCCCAGCTTGCTTACAGCGGTGTGCTCGTTTAAGCGTTAGAGCCTCCCAATTAGTTTCCAGTTCAATTGGTTTAGCAGTGGTTATGTTTAAATGGAGCTGTTCACGACTCCCAATTAGTTTTCTGTCTTTATCACTTCAAGAGGGTCTCTCAACTATTCATTTTTTGAATTGCAATAGGGACCGGGAATAATTACTGCCTGGTTCATTAAGTAACATCTGCCACTAAATTTAGTCATTACTCAACCCTAGGTAATATTTCTTCTCTTTAGGCGCGCTCTGATATTTTGTGACTTTACCACGAAGTGGATTAACTAGGACGCGTGATTTTTTTCTTTTCCTGTTAGAGTTGTTTCGCTACAGGTATTCCTTCCAGTTAGTGCTCTGTTGTTGATATTCTGCTGCTTGCCCTTTGATTACATCAATGGGGAGTAAGTACTGTCTGCAAAGTGGGAAGCAATAGCTAGAGCGGACGACGGGCAGTATTTGCTCCCAAAGACTATTCTGGTTACTGTGACGGACATTTTTATTTTAAACGTTTTGACGTAAACGAGCGGTAAAAATTAAACTAATAGAAACTGACCACTTTGGAATTCCCCAGGAAAAACGACCGGAGCGAGGACGCCTGCCGCGGTCCACTTGGGACGCTCGACGGTTTTGCACTCCGTCTCCAAAGTTTGAAGCTCCGCGGAGCGCAACCTCCCCGAGCGGCGACTCGGCCTGTAGCCACCGCCCGCTCTTCTCTCCGGCTCCGCCACCCGTTTTTCCAGAGCAGCCCAAAATCCCGGGGAAGCGAACCCGCGCACAGCAGATACGCCGCGACACCAAACCTCCGGCTGTCCAGCTGCGCCGCCCCCGACCGTCGCTGCTGCGCCAACGGGAGCCTCCGGCCGACGCGGTGCCGAGCGCCCGCGACCCCGTCGGCCGCCGGCTCTGCCAGCGGCGCGGTCCGGCGAAATCCGCGACGCTGCCGAGTCTGCGGCGAGTCCGGGGCGTGTTTTTTTAGCGAAGGAAAATGCCGTTTCAAGTCTCAAGTCCGACCTGCAAGGAAAAAGAAAGCCCGCGTAACAAGGCTAGACCCGTTCCTGTCTGTTGCAGAACTTGTACCAGCGCTACATTCTGGACGGGACCGAATGACAAAGCCGAATGACAGCCTGCAAGAATCCTCCTCTCAGAGCTCTCTGGTTGCAAAGGGACTATTGTAGATCACCAGCAGTTGTAAGACACTGAGACTCCTACTTTTCTCCATCTGCCTCCCTCAACAGAAATAAGTCCCAAAGGACAGAAAACCCCAGGAAAGGGTTGAAACCAAACCGAACCCAAAGCAAAAACCAAAACCAAGGAAAAACCGTCGGGGAAAAGAGCCCCAAAGCATCAGGAACTGTACCAAGCACCTTAAGTAACACTGAAGCGACTCGAACCAAAACAAGTGACAAAGCAGCTCAGGAGAGGTGCCAGGAAAGACAAATGAGTCCACACAGAGCAACGCCCGTGTCCTTCTGAGAGGACTAGGCAGGTGAGAGAAGGCCCTTTGAAGGCCCGTGGTTCTGAGAAGGCCACTTGTCACGCAGATTGATTCTGGTGCCTGGATGGGAAATGGAGGGGACTGAGGGGCACACGAAGGGGAGGGAGGAACTCGGACAGCTTACGGAGATGCCTGCGGTGCAAAGCCAAAAAGACGGCTGCAGGATGGCTCGGCGTCGGTGCCATCGACCCCCCCCAAAAGATGCTGTGACCCCACTTGGGGACGACAGCCTCTGGCCCCGGCGCCCCCGGGGCTGGGCAGAGGCAGCAGCGCTCGGCATAGCTGGTGGCAGGGGGCCCGACGGGGTGGAACGCGTCCCGGCAGGGCCTGGCCAGGCCCAGGAGCACATCTGGTCCTCGCTGAGGGGCTGGAGCCGATGGGGCCCTGAGGAGTACAGGGGTGGCCTGGTGTCCCCGGCCGCAGCTCTTCCCTGCCGCAGCCGCCTGCGCTCCTGTCCGCGCCCGAAGCCCCGTGCCCGCAGAGGCAGCTGGGTCTGGAGCTGCCAGCGCCAGCAGCCCCAGAGCAGAATGAGCTCCCTGAGCAGAGGCCGAGGCTCATATACCCCAGGCCCCGCCCCCGGGCAAGTGGTGGGGATGGGACACAAGGGGGGGCGGTGCCGGGGGGTGGGGGGGGGGGTGGGGGGGGGTGGGCAGCAAGGCACGCCAACGGGAGGGTGGGGCATGGGGCAAAAAAGTCACGCCCGGGGGGGGCGGTGCTGGGGTGGGGTGCAGAATAACAAAGGCAAACCCGGGAAGGGGAGGGGGTGGGGGCCGGGCAGGGCACGGCCACTGTCGGCGAGGCCATGGGGGGGGCGGTGCTGGGGCGAGGTGCAAAGCAGCAAGGCACTCCCACGGGGGGGGGGCGGGGAAGCAGGGCACGCCCACGGGGGGGGGGCGGTGCCGGGGCAGAAAAGGCACACCCGGGGGGGGGGGTCGGGGGGGGGCAAGCAGGGCACGCCTACAGTGGCCAGTGCCGAAGAACGGCAGCAAGGCACGCTCGCGGCGGGGGGGGGGAGGCGCCGGGTGGATTTGGGGCCAGGCACACCCACCCTTAGCAAGGCCACCGAGTTGGGGGTGGCATGGGAAAAACCCCACCTGAAGGCAGAGACAGGGGTATGGGGGGGCATAGACAGGTGCAGACGTGGGGCGCATCCTCACGGCTGCTCGATAGTCTCAC
Source organism: Leptosomus discolor (assembly GCF_034619465.1). Classification (NCBI taxonomy): domain Eukaryota; kingdom Metazoa; phylum Chordata; class Aves; order Leptosomiformes; family Leptosomidae; genus Leptosomus; species Leptosomus discolor. Next base: position 128,930 of record NW_028237892.1, read on the forward strand.
CTTCAAGTCCTAGGAAGGGAAATGCGGTCACCAACACGCCTCACAAAAAACAAGTTGCCATCCTGCAGGAAGTTCAGAATTCCGGGAAAATCCAGTGCACCTAGAACAAAACAGCACCAAAACTATCAGTTAAAAAAAAAAGGCTGTGTGTTTTAAAACCCTCCTGTCACCCCTGAACACCCCGTAGGAAACTGCCGACGTTAAAAAAAAAAAAAACAAAACAAAAAAAAAAACAAACCAAAAAAACCCCAAAACCCAAGCTGCATCCCAGGGCGCTCTCTCCTGTGGGTGCCGCTGGACCCTGCCCAGTCCCACAGCTCTCGCCTCGCCCAGAAGGAGCTCCCTGGGCAGAGCCCGGGGCTCATCTACTCCAGGCCCCCCCGCACCGAACCGGCACTTGGGCATCCTGGAGGACTGCGGGCCCATAGAGCGCAAGTTCGGAGGACTGAGGGGCACTTCCGGCATCATGGAGGACCGCGGGGAAGCGGCGGGAGCCTGCCGGAGCCCCGGAGGAGCCGGTGAGTCCCCCGCGAAACGAGTGCCGGCGGCGCCGCCGTCTCGGGGCCGCATCCGCGTCGTTTCTCTCCGGAGCTGCGGCCGGTGCTTGGAGGGGGGCGAGTGTATGGCGCCGCCGTCTTGTGAAGGCTGAGGCTGCCCGCGGCGGGGATGGGGCCGCGCGGGCAGGAGGGGACAGGCCGCCGCCCCGCCGTGCAGAGCTGCGTTCCTTGCGTGTTTCGGCAGGAATCGCTGTTGAATCCGTCTCGCTCTCGAATCCGTCTCGCTCTCCGCGGCTTCCGGGCAGTTTCTCCGCCGGCCCTGCCGGTCCGCGGTTAGGCCGGCGCGGAGCACCGGTGACGGGACCTGCGTGCGTGCGTGCGTGCGTGCGTGCGTGCGTGAGGGGCTCTTGCAAGAAGCGCCTCACAATAAGCAGGCTCAGCTCCGGGGCGGCGCTAGTAAATGGCATGGTCCTCGGGCGCCGTTAATTCGTGCCACGCGTTTGAGCTGGAATTTGAGAGAATAGTCTGTTATTTAAATGGCCCGATTGAAGAGTTGACTGGTACAGAAAGCGGGTGAACGAACGGCTCACAGCCAGCGAGCGCTCCGTGTACCGCTGCTGAAGGGAGCAGGAGCAAAGCGCAGGCACCCGACTGACACAAGAGGAAAAGGTTCATTACCGTTGGAAATCACGGTTTCGGATTGTGAATTAGGACTCTAATGAGGGGTCCGTTCACGACGACCGTTACCCTAAACTGCTCCCAATTGGTATTCTATTTCTGCTTCCCAAGGAGAAAATTTTCATCTGATGGTGCTGCGGGGGTATCTTTAATGCATCAGTTTAAGATGGCTAGTATTGTTAAACGGGCACTCATGATGCCCAGTTAGCGTTCGATCTGTTTCTAAAATGAAATCTAAGGTTTTTGTTCGTCGGATTTAATGGGCGTCGGTTTTTTCTTTTAGCTCTACTTGGAAGGAATTGGTACCCGTCCCCTCCTCCCCCCCCCCCAACGGCTATGTTTAAGTTTCGGCAGTCGTGACTCCCTGTTGGTTTTCTAATTTTCCTTTTATTTTAAATCTAAATCTTTTAGCGTTATGTTAGTTCACCACCGCCCGGGAATTCTTTTAGTACCTACGTTTAAACGTAGCCGTTATTGAACGATTCCTTTTTTTATTTCTCTTTATCTAAAAATCTAAAGCTTCGATTACTCTTTTGGTTCTAAGCAGGAGTCACTGTTGCCTCCCAGCTTGCTTACAGCGGTGTGCTCGTTTAAGCGTTAGAGCCTCCCAATTAGTTTCCAGTTCAATTGGTTTAGCAGTGGTTATGTTTAAATGGAGCTGTTCACGACTCCCAATTAGTTTTCTGTCTTTATCACTTCAAGAGGGTCTCTCAACTATTCATTTTTTGAATTGCAATAGGGACCGGGAATAATTACTGCCTGGTTCATTAAGTAACATCTGCCACTAAATTTAGTCATTACTCAACCCTAGGTAATATTTCTTCTCTTTAGGCGCGCTCTGATATTTTGTGACTTTACCACGAAGTGGATTAACTAGGACGCGTGATTTTTTTCTTTTCCTGTTAGAGTTGTTTCGCTACAGGTATTCCTTCCAGTTAGTGCTCTGTTGTTGATATTCTGCTGCTTGCCCTTTGATTACATCAATGGGGAGTAAGTACTGTCTGCAAAGTGGGAAGCAATAGCTAGAGCGGACGACGGGCAGTATTTGCTCCCAAAGACTATTCTGGTTACTGTGACGGACATTTTTATTTTAAACGTTTTGACGTAAACGAGCGGTAAAAATTAAACTAATAGAAACTGACCACTTTGGAATTCCCCAGGAAAAACGACCGGAGCGAGGACGCCTGCCGCGGTCCACTTGGGACGCTCGACGGTTTTGCACTCCGTCTCCAAAGTTTGAAGCTCCGCGGAGCGCAACCTCCCCGAGCGGCGACTCGGCCTGTAGCCACCGCCCGCTCTTCTCTCCGGCTCCGCCACCCGTTTTTCCAGAGCAGCCCAAAATCCCGGGGAAGCGAACCCGCGCACAGCAGATACGCCGCGACACCAAACCTCCGGCTGTCCAGCTGCGCCGCCCCCGACCGTCGCTGCTGCGCCAACGGGAGCCTCCGGCCGACGCGGTGCCGAGCGCCCGCGACCCCGTCGGCCGCCGGCTCTGCCAGCGGCGCGGTCCGGCGAAATCCGCGACGCTGCCGAGTCTGCGGCGAGTCCGGGGCGTGTTTTTTTAGCGAAGGAAAATGCCGTTTCAAGTCTCAAGTCCGACCTGCAAGGAAAAAGAAAGCCCGCGTAACAAGGCTAGACCCGTTCCTGTCTGTTGCAGAACTTGTACCAGCGCTACATTCTGGACGGGACCGAATGACAAAGCCGAATGACAGCCTGCAAGAATCCTCCTCTCAGAGCTCTCTGGTTGCAAAGGGACTATTGTAGATCACCAGCAGTTGTAAGACACTGAGACTCCTACTTTTCTCCATCTGCCTCCCTCAACAGAAATAAGTCCCAAAGGACAGAAAACCCCAGGAAAGGGTTGAAACCAAACCGAACCCAAAGCAAAAACCAAAACCAAGGAAAAACCGTCGGGGAAAAGAGCCCCAAAGCATCAGGAACTGTACCAAGCACCTTAAGTAACACTGAAGCGACTCGAACCAAAACAAGTGACAAAGCAGCTCAGGAGAGGTGCCAGGAAAGACAAATGAGTCCACACAGAGCAACGCCCGTGTCCTTCTGAGAGGACTAGGCAGGTGAGAGAAGGCCCTTTGAAGGCCCGTGGTTCTGAGAAGGCCACTTGTCACGCAGATTGATTCTGGTGCCTGGATGGGAAATGGAGGGGACTGAGGGGCACACGAAGGGGAGGGAGGAACTCGGACAGCTTACGGAGATGCCTGCGGTGCAAAGCCAAAAAGACGGCTGCAGGATGGCTCGGCGTCGGTGCCATCGACCCCCCCCAAAAGATGCTGTGACCCCACTTGGGGACGACAGCCTCTGGCCCCGGCGCCCCCGGGGCTGGGCAGAGGCAGCAGCGCTCGGCATAGCTGGTGGCAGGGGGCCCGACGGGGTGGAACGCGTCCCGGCAGGGCCTGGCCAGGCCCAGGAGCACATCTGGTCCTCGCTGAGGGGCTGGAGCCGATGGGGCCCTGAGGAGTACAGGGGTGGCCTGGTGTCCCCGGCCGCAGCTCTTCCCTGCCGCAGCCGCCTGCGCTCCTGTCCGCGCCCGAAGCCCCGTGCCCGCAGAGGCAGCTGGGTCTGGAGCTGCCAGCGCCAGCAGCCCCAGAGCAGAATGAGCTCCCTGAGCAGAGGCCGAGGCTCATATACCCCAGGCCCCGCCCCCGGGCAAGTGGTGGGGATGGGACACAAGGGGGGGCGGTGCCGGGGGGTGGGGGGGGGGGGGGTGGGGGGGGTGGGCAGCAAGGCACGCCAACGGGAGGGTGGGGCATGGGGCAAAAAAGTCACGCCCGGGGGGGGCGGTGCTGGGGTGGGGTGCAGAATAACAAAGGCAAACCCGGGAAGGGGAGGGGGTGGGGGCCGGGCAGGGCACGGCCACTGTCGGCGAGGCCATGGGGGGGGCGGTGCTGGGGCGAGGTGCAAAGCAGCAAGGCACTCCCACGGGGGGGGGGGCGGGGAAGCAGGGCACGCCCACGGGGGGGGGCGGTGCCGGGGCAGAAAAGGCACACCCGGGGGGGGGGTCGGGGGGGGGCAAGCAGGGCACGCCTACAGTGGCCAGTGCCGAAGAACGGCAGCAAGGCACGCTCGCGGCGGGGGGGGGAGGCGCCGGGTGGATTTGGGGCCAGGCACACCCACCCTTAGCAAGGCCACCGAGTTGGGGGTGGCATGGGAAAAACCCCACCTGAAGGCAGAGACAGGGGTATGGGGGGGCATAGACAGGTGCAGACGTGGGGCGCATCCTCACGGCTGCTCGATAGTCTCACCTTCAAGTCCTAGGAAGGGAAATGCGGTCACCAACACGCCTCACAAAAAACAAGTTGCCATCCTGCAGGAAGTTCAGAATTCCGGGAAAATCCAGTGCACCTAGAACAAAACAGCACCAAAACTATCAGTTAAAAAAAAGGCTGTGTGTTTTAAAACCCTCCTGTCACCCATGAACACCCCGTAGGAAACTGCCGACGTTAAAAAAAAAAAAAAAAAAACAAACCAAAAACAAAAACAAAAAAAAACAAACCAAAAAAACCCCAAAACCCAAGCTGCATCCCAGGGCGCTCTCTCCTGTGGGTGCCGCTGGACCCTGCCCAGTCCCACAGCTCTCGCCTCGCCCAGAAGGAGCTCCCTGGGCAGAGCCCGGGGCTCATCTACTCCAGGCCCCCCCGCACCGAACCGGCACTTGGGCATCCTGGAGGACTGCGGGCCCATAGAGCGCAAGTTCGGAGGACTGAGGGGCACTTCCGGCATCATGGAGGACCGCGGGGAAGCGGCGGGAGCCTGCCGGAGCCCCGGAGGAGCCGGTGAGTCCCCCGCGAAACGAGTGCCGGCGGCGCCGCCGTCTCGGGGCCGCATCCGCGTCGTTTCTCTCCGGAGCTGCGGCCGGTGCTTGGAGGGGGGCGAGTGTATGGCGCCGCCGTCTTGTGAAGGCTGAGGCTGCCCGCGGCGGGGATGGGGCCGCGCGGGCAGGAGGGGACAGGCCGCCGCCCCGCCGTGCAGAGCTGCGTTCCTTGCGTGTTTCGGCAGGAATCGCTGTTGAATCCGTCTCGCTCTCGAATCCGTCTCGCTCTCCGCGGCTTCCGGGCAGTTTCTCCGCCGGCCCTGCCGGTCCGCGGTTAGGCCGGCGCGGAGCACCGGTGACGGGACCTGCGTGCGTGCGTGCGTGCGTGCGTGCGTGAGGGGCTCTTGCGAGAAGCGCCTCACAATAAGCAGGCTCAGCTCCGGGGCGGCGCTAGTAAATGGCATGGTCCTCGGGCGCCGTTAATTCGTGCCACGCGTTTGAGCTGGAATTTGAGAGAATAGTCTGTTATTTAAATGGCCCGATTGAAGAGTTGACTGGTACAGAAAGCGGGTGAACGAACGGCTCACAGCCAGCGAGCGCTCCGTGTACCGCTGCTGAAGGGAGCAGGAGCAAAGCGCAGGCACCCGACTGACACAAGAGGAAAAGGTTCATTACCGTTGGAAATCACGGTTTCGGATTGTGAATTAGGACTCTAATGAGGGGTCCGTTCACGACGACCGTTACCCTAAACTGCTCCCAATTGGTATTCTATTTCTGCTTCCCAAGGAGAAAATTTTCATCTGATGGTGCTGCGGGGGTATCTTTAATGCATCAGTTTAAGATGGCTAGTATTGTTAAACGGGCACTCATGATGCCCAGTTAGCGTTCGATCTGTTTCTAAAATGAAATCTAAGGTTTTTGTTCGTCGGATTTAATGGGCGTCGGTTTTTTCTTTTAGCTCTACTTGGAAGGAATTGGTACCCGTCCCCTCCTCCCCCCCCCCCAACGGCTATGTTTAAGTTTCGGCAGTCGTGACTCCCTGTTGGTTTTCTAATTTTCCTTTTATTTTAAATCTAAATCTTTTAGCGTTATGTTAGTTCACCACCGCCCGGGAATTCTTTTAGTACCTACGTTTAAACGTAGCCGTTATTGAACGATTCCTTTTTTTATTTCTCTTTATCTAAAAATCTAAAGCTTCGATTACTCTTTTGGTTCTAAGCAGGAGTCACTGTTGCCTCCCAGCTTGCTTACAGCGGTGTGCTCGTTTAAGCGTTAGAGCCTCCCAATTAGTTTCCAGTTCAATTGGTTTAGCAGTGGTTATGTTTAAATGGAGCTGTTCACGACTCCCAATTAGTTTTCTGTCTTTATCACTTCAAGAGGGTCTCTCAACTATTCATTTTTTGAATTGCAATAGGGACCGGGAATAATTACTGCCTGGTTCATTAAGTAACATCTGCCACTAAATTTAGTCATTACTCAACCCTAGGTAATATTTCTTCTCTTTAGGCGCGCTCTGATATTTTGTGACTTTACCACGAAGTGGATTAACTAGGACGCGTGATTTTTTTCTTTTCCTGTTAGAGTTGTTTCGCTACAGGTATTCCTTC